>NC_056730.1:484925227-485060227 GCF_019279795.1 Protopterus annectens
ATTTTTCCTGATTCTGACTAATAAATAGTGGCACTGAATCTCAAACATACAACAAAGTCTAGAAGATTTAGCATATTTGCCTGGAAGTATTTACATTGATATTTTTATACCCCAAGCAGGCTCCAAAGAATTTTTCCTCAGGTAAACAGCAAATATTGTTGGCGTAATGGGAAAGAAAGAAGTAACTGAGAACATATTTTCTAAGTGTAATGAGTTGGCAGACTTTAAAGATTCCCTGCAGTCTGTAATGTTGGAGATGCTGGGTGAGGAAACTGGAGTAACCAGGGAAATTATTTATTTGAGCTTTGTTACAGAATTGGAATTATCTACACTTAGTAAAGCCTTGCTGAGTCTAATTATGATGGCTGTCAAAAAAGCAATCACTTGAAAATGGAAATCAAAGTAAAATTAACTTGACTAGAAGTAATGAAGATCATAACAGAGATAAAGCAACTAGAACTTGGATCTTTGGAAAAGGATAGGATTACATAGAAAAAATGGGAAATGGATCAATACATGCAGAGGAGGAAAAAGGTTTGAAAGAAGGCAGGATTTGAATGAGCTACGCAGTGGTTGACTGACAATGACTGGATGTATTAAAAGTGATGTATAATGTTTGCAGCTACTTGTACTGGCATTGTTTGTAAGGTACAATGTTTGCAACTGAGATTGTGTTGTCATGGTTTATTTTCATGTATAGGTTCATAGGTTGGTACTAGGCTATCAGTCCTAGGGCCTATACAAGCCTAGCCATAACAATTCCCTGGCTATTTCTTCCCACATTATTTACTTTCCTGGACCCCTGTCCAGCAGGGCAACTGACGTGATCCCTGGGGTGAATTTCCTTTCTCCCATCCAATCGTCAAGGTTCCTCTTGAAGAGGTTCAAAGAGGCACTCGGCTTGACATGTATGGGCAATCTATTCTAGAGTCTGGGGAGTCTCTGGGTCAGGAACCTATCCCTCCAGCATGTTTTGTTTATTGTGATGACAAGGTTTAGATCCCTGGAGTGTGTAGCGCTGATGGATTAGGATTTCTTTAAGTGTAGCATGTCCAACAGATCTGGGTTTGACATGGCCTTGTATGTTAAGCAGAGATCGCCTCTGAGTAGACGATATGCGACAGAGTATAGCTGGAGTTTTTTAAGGCGGTCAGCGTAGGGCATCTGCTTTAGGCCTGTGATTCTTTTAGTGAGGTATTTCTGAGGCCTTTCCAGTTGTTGCAGATGTCTTGAGAGGTACATACCAAATGGGGCGTTGTATTCTATAATGGGACTAATGAGGGATGAGTACAGTGGGACAATGACCTCCTTTTTTCTGGATGAAAAGCCCTTCGTGATGAGGTGTGCCACATAGAAGGATTTCCTGACTGTTGTGGCGATGTGGTTATTGAATGTGAGACCACTGTCCACCTGTGTCCCTAAGTCTCTTATCACACATTCTGTGTTTAGTGTACTGCCACATATATGGTAATTCATGGATATGTGTTTTTTTTCCCAAAGGGGATAACAATACATTTCTTGGCATTGAGCTTGAGCCCATGGCTCTGGCACCAAGCATCTGTTTCTGTAAGGCCCTTTTGTAGAGTATCCACATCATTTGGGGATTCAATAATGGCTCCCAGTTTGCAGTCATCTGCAAACTTTGTTAACCAGAGTTCATTAGTGTTGACCTGTACTTCAGAGAAGTAGATGCCAAACAAGAGCGGCCCCAGGACTGAACCCTGAGGTACTCCACTTGTCACTTGTCTGGAGCTGGATTTGGAGTCGGCTACTTTTACAGTGTGGGTTCTATCAGTAAGCCATTTAGCAACCCATTGGGTGACATAGGGATTAATGCCCAACTTAGTAAGTTTATCTATGATTCCAGAGTGGGGGATGGTGTCAAAGGCCTTGGCAAGGTCTAGATAGGCTGTGTGGACCACCTTACCCTTGTCCATGGCTCTGGAGACTGATTCAAAGAAGTCAATCAGGTTCAGGAGACAAGATCGGCCCTTCACAAACCCAAACTGGGTGGGGTCCAGTATTTGAAGGTTGCCAATGTCTTTGTTTATAAGTTCCATGATAATACGCTCCATGGCCTTGCAGATAAGGCTTGTTAGACTGATGGGACGGTAGTTTCCGGGATCCAAGGTGGATCCCCCCTTGTGGATTGGGATAACTGTAGCTCTGCGCCACTCAGTGGGCATGAAACCTGAGGTGAGGCTATGATTAAACATGACACTTAGGTGAGGTGCCAGTTCATATTGTAGTTCATGTAGTACACAGCCCGGGATGTCATCTGGTCCCATGGATGCTGTATTTTTCGCTTTAGAGAGTGCGTTTTGTACCTGTGTGGCCGTTATTACTGGAATTTGGCAATCTTCCGGTATTGAGATGGGCCATTTAGGGGATGAGATGGGGGGTGAAGTTGGCACTGAATCGATCTGCCAGGATATTGGCAATATCCTTCGGATCAGTATATTTAATGCCATTCTGTTTTAGCTCAGAGCAGATCTGAGCATTGCCATTTAGATTCTTGACATAGTTATAGAATGCTTTGTGGTTGTCTTTGGAATCTTTGGCAATTTTATTTTCGTAACTAGCTTTGGAGGATTTTATGAGGCATCTCAGTTTCTTACTGAGGCTAGTAAGGGAGTTTTTTGCATACTGGGATTTTCCTCTTTTCTGCAAAAGTTTCTTCCTTTTGTTGTAAAGTTTGTTTATGGCAGGGGACCACCAGATTGGCTTCCTTTTTTTGGATGAGAGCATTTTGGTTTTATTTGGGATGGCACGATTCATGCATGAGTGGATGTGCTCATACAGTGCCTTAGTGTAGGATTCAGCAGTTGAACTTTCAGTTCCCGTCTGCATGTAAGATTGCGTATGTCATATATGAAATTTTAATAAAGATGTTTTTTGTTTTAAAAAAAATAATGGCACCGAGGATTGCTGGGACAAAAAGGTTTTATTTATTTATTTATTTGCATGCAGTTATACAGTATCTGGTATGACTCTGGTCTTGTAGAGTTGACCTGGCCTTGAAAATCTTTTGGAAAATTTGCCTTTATATGCTAGTCAAGAACATTTATTTCTATATGCAGTTTATGACTTCACTATTAAATGATGAAAACGAACTATAATGGTACTTTGGACATTAGGAACAAAGCAGTTTCAGTCAAGTAGAGAGTGATACTGCTTTATCATTTTAGCAGCTTTAGAGAAGCAATTCTAAAAACTCCAAAAGTTATGGCTAGTAACTAATTCACCTGATTCTGTGGCTGTATGCAGACTTATTTTACATTATAATGGAATGCTGAAATAAACTGGGTGAAGCAGGTTTATGTCATTATAAGAGTAGGAAAAACAGTGTGCAGACATGCAGTTTCATTATCACCACAGCATAGGAACAGTGGAAAAAAGTCTCCTCGAAAGGGTAGCTTTTACTGGAGAAACTGTTGTATATGTAAAATGTTAGCAAATCAGGGCAGTGTGGTGTGTGAGTGGCAGAGAGAGATAAAGCCTTAATTATAACCTAGGTGACCAGGTTTGGGCATTTGATGTCATGGCTGGAAGAATGGGCTGGGTCTTGGTCAGCACCCAGCTCATTGTTCCGCTCATGACTTTATCATTGCCAAAGTGCAGGGACAGAAAGAGTGGAGGCTGATGCAGGAAGGTCACGGGCATGGTTGCCCAATCTGGTGACAGCAACTCTTGCCAGCTATATGAAGGAATGCATGCAAACTGATGAAGGATAATTGGCAGTCACTATGGTGATGTAGGTACTCATACAGAAAATAGTTGTCATTACCAATCTGTCTGCAAGTGCACCAAACTCCCTGATGTCTGTCTGTCTGGGTAATGACCCCAATCCACCAATGGCTGTTGTATTAAGGGATCTGAAGGGAAGTTCCTCACCCCTCATTATACCAATCATAGAGTATAATACATTATTTGGCATGTACCTCACTAGATACCTGCAACAGCTGGAGAGGCCACAAAAGTACCTCACAAAGAGGATGCAAGGCCTTAAACACATGTCCTACATGGACAGACTCAAAGAAATCCAGCTATTCTCTGTCTCATATCATCTACTAAGAGGCGATCTCTGCTTGACTTACAAAACCATATCTGGCCCAGCTCTGTTAGAAATGCTACATCTAAAGAAATCCCAATCCCTCCGCACCACACACTCCAGAGACCTAAACCTTATTACCACAATCAACAGAACATACTGGAGGGACAGGTTCATAACCAAGAGACTGCCCATGCTCTGGAATAAACTTCCCATGCATGTCGAGCAGAGCACCTCACTAGCCCTCTTCAAGAGAAATCTTGATGAGTGGATGGGAAATATAATGTACAACAGGAATTCAACAAGATATTTTCTAAACTGCTGGACAGGAAATATGATATATTTATCAGTATACATAAGTGGTTTATTTTGTATAGGAAACAATTTACAAAATATGTTGCTTTGCCTAAATTTTTATGTGAAATCAATGTTTCATTTATTCAAGATAATATGCTTGCAAAGTATTTTTGTCACTGCTATTTGGACCCAAGTCATGAGTGAAAAAGGGTTCTTGGACTAGTTATCACCCAGTTAAACTGAAATGAGTACTTAAATGAGGTACTCTGAAAGAGAAACCAGTGCACTTTATGCTTATTTGGAAGGCAATCTGAGTCTCTCTCTCTCTCTCCAAATGCAGAAAAAGGAACATATTACACGTTGTGTACATTTATATGTGTATTGATAGAAAGATTATCAAGATAGTTGTATTAGGAATGAACCATCTGTTTTTGTCTGTACAATTAATGCATTATGAAGCAATTTCATGAATTTGAAAAGCAAATCTTATAGGAAGCCTTATATCCTGAGTATGCATTCATACTGATCCTTTACAGGGGAATCAATTATTTTATCATCTGTGATGTCATATTTTAAATCCATATATAAACTTTTTAAATTTGAATATTGGGTAAACCTTAAATAAGCTGTGTAAGACAAAAATAATTGATGTTGGTGTTCTTCGACCTGTTCCTTTTCAATGAATAAAGAACTAACATTTGTAATGCTGCGCTGTTTCTTGAATTTTTCCGTACACCAGCTTATCACCTTCACTCAATATTGTGAGAATTCTGTTTGTATGTTGTTCTGTTCTCCAAGTTTCAGTTATCTTTAATAGTACATACAGCGCACTAGGGTTGCACAGTCATCTCCCAGAAAGAAAGATTTTTTTCCCATGGCACTTTTGTTTTCAGAACGATCGTTCATTGCGGTTTGTACAGAAAGGGACTGCAATGAACTATCGTTCGGAAAAGGGGGAAGATGTCAACAATTGCTGTTAGATAGTAATTGACAGCTTACATGTGAATCTGTTTGCACAAGAAATGAGGACAAAGCCTGTTCCGTAATAATGGAGGTTAATGCTCACAAAATAGGGCAGGCTTTAAATACTGCTCGCATAAACTGAGAAACTGGCTAGAATAACACGTTTTGTGTTAACATGCATTTCTTGAATGCTATCAAGTCTGAAACTGAAATAGCTATCAATTACTGAATTCAGTCATGACTGAGGTGCCAGAAAAGCACACGTTTTACGAGGATCACACCAAAAATACAAGGCAAAAATTTGGACGCTCTATGAAAAGTAAGATAGCTGAGACTTACAAGGGCCAGTTAATATAACATGACACCATACCAAAATATGTTATCCAACTGTTTCTAGTTTTAAATGTTTGCTTTTAGAACGATCGTTCATTGTGGTTCCTACAGAAAGGAACCACAGTGAATGATCATTTGAAAAAACAAAGATTTAATACGTAACTGAAATCCCATGTCATTCCTCTCAACCTGCTAGAGCAACAGATTTGAACAAAGCCTGGGATGATGAGGGATAAAGTACTAACAGTTGGAGCAGATCACTATTGCTACAAAACAGGATTAGTGATAGCATGGAGTTTCTGAAGGACAAGCACTCGGGTCACTCCACAGCAAGTACAAATATGACACAGTCATTGCCCATGCTGGTGTGAACGACCTGAGACGTACCACCCTGGACTACATGAAAAGAGACATAGAGGAGCTCTCTGATTATGTAACCCAGGCAGGTATGACACTGACCCTGAGCAGTATCCTTCCTTCACCAAGAATAATGCCACAACATAGAGACAAGATGATCAGCTTTAACAATTGGCTTAATTTCTGGTGTCATTCAAAGGGGATACAGTGTCTGTCTGCCTGGGATGACATGCTTGACAAGCCACGCTGCTTCGCAAGGGATGGCTTGCACCTGTCACCCCTAGGATTCCGGATATTGGCTAAGGCTCTTGCCACCCCCATAGTGCCTTTTTTAGGCAAGGCTCAAATTCTAAACCTACCACCCTAGAAAACAAAAATGGGAAGAAACTAAGGGTAATGCTGCTCAATGCCAGAAGTCTAAATCTCAAAATGCACACTCTCGAGGCCCTTCTCAGTATGGAGAACATCGATGTCTGTGCTGTGACTGAAACCTGGTTCAAGGCTCCTGAGAGCACCCCGGCACTAACAGGTTTTACCTCATATCATGCGTTCCGGCCCCAAAAACTGGACCACAACACAAAGGAAGGGGTGTATCCATATTCATCAAGGATACCCACACCTCCAGGTTGGTGGCAACGCATGAAGCATCGGAAACCATCCAGGTGCAATTAACCATAGGCAAAACTGCTCTACAATTTGTAGCATGCTACAGGCCACCCTCTCAAACTCAGGAACCCCACACAGCCTTCCTGAAGACACTGGAGAGTATAAATGTATCTCCAAACACCATTATATTGGGTGACTTCAACTACCCAAATATAGACTGGGAACATTACTCAAGCCCCAACTTTCTAGCCCAAAGGTTCCTGGAGTTCATAAATTCAAATGCCATGGAACAACTAGTCACCGTTCCCACAAGAGGAGAAAATATACTAGATCTCATAATCACAAACATGGGGACAAAATGCTCCACACCAGAAGTATATCCCTCATTGGTGAGATCAGATCACAAACTTATCTCACTGGAAATCCACATCCCGCCCCCACCCCAAACAAAAAAGACCACAGTGAAGAACTTCTCTAAAGCAAACTTCACACTACTCAAGACTGGTGTGTTATCCTTCAAGGCCCCTGAGCCAGTGGACACCACAACCCAAGCTGCGGAAGCCCTTACAAATGCCTTCTACGAACACCTCCAGGACTGCATGGATCAGGGAATCCCTAATAAAACCAAGACTCTTTCCACCAAGGGCAAACGTCCAGTCTGGTGGACCCCAGCCATAAACAAACTTTACAATAAGAGGAGAAAGCTGTTACATGATAGAGCAAAATCCATAAAAGAGAAGACACCCTTGATCATTATTAGTAAAAAAATACGAGCACTCATAAAATCATCCAAGGCCAAATTTGAGAGAAAAATTGCAATAGATTCAAAAGACAATCATAAGGCCTTCTTCATCTATGTTAGAAACCTGGGTGGAAACTCCCAGATATGCGCAGAATTAGTCCAAAATGATACAAAAATCACTGAACCCACAGACATTGCCAACATACTGGCAGACAGGTTCAGTGCAAACTTCACCCCCCTCTCCCCCCCAAAAGGAGAGATCACTATTCCAGCAGAGTGTAGCCTCCCAGACATCTCTAATGCACAGGTGAAAGCTGCTCTCTCTAAAGCTAAAAACACAGCATCAATGGGACCGGATGGTGTTCCCGGCTGTGTGCTACACAAACTCAACGAGGAACTAAACCCGCATATAAGGCAGCTGTTTAATCTTAGCCTTACCACAGGATACGTGCCCAAGGAGTGGCGTACGGCAACTGTGGTCCCACTCCACAAAGGCGGTACCTCTACGGGCCCTGGAAATTACCGCACCATAAGCTTAACAAGCCTGGTCTGCAAAGCTATGGAGAGGATCATAATGGAACTCATAAACAAAGACATAGGGGACTTGCAGACATTGGACCCGACCCAGTTTGGCTTTGTCAAGGGCAGATCATGCCTTTTGAACTTGGTCGACTTCTTCGAAACAGTCACCAAGGCCATTGATGAGGGAAAGGCAGTCCATACAGCCTACCTTGACCTTGCAAAAGCTTTCGACACAATACCCCACTCAGGTATTATAGAGAAACTTACCAGCTTAAATGTAAACCCATATGTCACAAGATGGGTTGCAAACTGGCTAAAGGACAGAACCCACAGGGTTAGAGTTGCTGGCGCCATGTCAGACTCCAAGCCAGTCACAAGTGGGGTCCCACAGGGCTCAGTTCTTGGCCTCCTGTTGTTCGGCATCTACTTCTCAGAAGTACAGGCAAACATAGGAGGACTATGGCTGACAAAGTTTGCAGATGACTGCAAACTGGGCGCCATAGTGAAAAGTACATCGGACACAGATATCCTTCAGAGGGGTCTCACGGAAACTGATAACTGGTGCCAGAGCCATGGCCTGAAGTTAAATGCCAAAAAATGTATAGTCATACCCTTCGGGAAAAACAAGGTAACCCCAAGCTACCATATAGGTGGCAATCCATTAAGCACAGAAGAGGTTATCAGGGACCTGGGGACCCAGGTTGACAGTGGCCTTTCTTTTGACACTCACATTGCTAAAGTGGTTAGAAAGACCTTCTACATTGCCCACCTGATCATGAAGGGATTCACACCCAGATCAAGTGAGGTCATTGTTCCCCTGTACTCTTCACTTATCAGACCAATGATCGAGTACAATGCCCCATTCGGGATGTATCTCACCCGACACCTGCAGCAATTGGAGAGACCCCAAAAGTTCCTCACCAAAAGGATAAAGGGACTCCAAAATCTGTCATATGCTGCCAGACTGAAGAAACTCCAGCTCTATTCAGTCGCATACCGCCTGCTCAGAGGTGACCTGTGCCTGACATGCAAGGCCATGTCCAACCCGGAATTAATGGACATGTTCCACCTCAAAAAATCCAAATCTACCAGATCCACTAGAGCAAGTGACTTAAACCTTAGCACGGATATAAATAGGACATGCTGGAGGGATAGATTTGTCACCCAGAGACTCCCTATGCTGTGGAATAAAATCCCAGTCCATGTGAGGGAGAGCACCTCGATGGCTCTGTTCAAGAGAAATCTTGGCCGGTGGATGGGAGATCGTAGGTTTACCCCGGGAATCATCTCTGTGTCACTGCTGGACAGAGGCACAACAAACTAATGGGCACAGTATTTTTTAACATAAGGGGTGGCGTAAGCCACAAAACTTTGGGCTAGGCTTATAAATGCCTTAGGGCAGATAGCCTAGTATAAACCTATGAACCTATGAACCTATATCTCAGGTAAAAAGCACAACGAAGAACAGACACTCTAAAAAAATTTACTATAACGAGCAGTTTGCACTTTTAAATGCTTATCAAATGCTCGTTACATTAGCACTCGTTTTTTAATATTGTAATTTCTATACAAAGTATAAACTTATGACGTGAAGTCTCTGGAAAAAAGATCTGATCCGACAGGAACGGAAAAAGAAATAGCAGTTGATACTGGGAGGAAAAAGAAGACTGGAATTTAACGAAACACAGGAAAAAGAGACTGTGGGTGGCAATTCAAGTGACGTAGTAAAGTGGGCGTGTTTTTGCTCAACTTTAGTGTGGACCCGAATTTTAAACTCTGGGATTGTCCCTTTAAACTCTGCCTCCTGCAGTGTTTGAAGGACCTGTATCACTTTAACTAAATGATGTTCTTTTGTTTCAGACACAGTGTAAAATTGAAAGCATACGCTCCCCCCTGTAGTATACATAATTTTATTGCAGTACTGTTTATTTGCTTTATGCCGTGAGAATTGAATGTATCCTTGCCCTTTGGCTGTTACCTAGACTGTGACACTTTGGTCTTATACATTTGCTTTTTGATTTGATTATTTTTTGACCATTTTCAAAAACAGAAAATATTTTTGCTGTTGCCTATACTGTCAAAGTTGTATTAGGAATCCATTTACTGTTGCTACTAGCTATTTGTACCCTCCCTTTTTGTAAAGGGACCTACATAATTTATTTTAACTGCATACCATAGCCATGTACTGACTGTATTAGAATGTAGTTGTAATAAACATTAACTTGCCTAACTATGCCTTTTACAAACCTGAACTGGGTAGGGTCCAGAGTTTGGAGAGTACCAATGTCATTGTTTATAAGTTCCATGATGATACGTTCCATAGCCTTGCAGACCAGGTTCATCAGGCTAATGGGGCGGTAGTTCCTGGGGTCCATGGTGGCTCCCCCTTTGTGGAGTGGGATAACCGTTGCTGTGCACCATTCAGTGGGCACAAAGCCTGAGGTGAGGCTATGATTAAACATGGTTCTTAGGTGAGGTGCCAGTTCGTTCTGTAGTTCATGTAAAATGCAACCTGGGATGTTATCAGGTGCCATGGATGCTGTGTTCTTAGCTTTGGAGAGTGTGCTTTTTACCTGTACAGCCATGATTACAGGAACTTTGCATTCTTCCAGTATAGAGATGGGCCCTTTAGGGGATGAGAGAGGGGTAAAGTTAGCACTGAACCTATCTGTCAGGATGTTGGCAATATCAGTTGTTTCTGTATATTTAGTGTCATTGTGCTGTAACTCAGAGCAGATCTGAGTGTTGCCATTGAGATTCTTGACATAGCTATAGAATGCTTTGTGGTTGTCTTTAACTAGCTTTGGAGGATTTTATGAGGGATCTCAACTTCTTACTGAGGCTGACCACGGAGTTCATCCAATCATGGGATTTTACTCTTATTTGCAGCAGTTTCTTTCTTCTGTTGTAGAATTTGTTTATAGCAGGGGAGCACCAGATTGGCTTCCTGTTTTGGAGGATAGCATCTTGGTTCTGTTAGGGATTGCATGATCCATGCACTTGTGTAAGTGCTTATAAAGTGCAATTGTATAGGATTCAGCAGTTGTACCTCTATTGTCTGTCAGCATGTGTGTCATGAAGTTTGCCACTTCTGTCCTAAGAAGTGTGAAGTTGGCTTTGTAGAAATTTTTTACGGTGGTTTCCCTAATAGGGGATGGGGGTGGGATGTGGATGTCTAGGGTGATTTGCTTGGGGTTGGATCTGACCAATGAGGAATTGACCTCTGGTGTGGAACACTGGTTACCCATGTTGGTAATGACCAAGTCTAGGATATTACTGCCCCTGGTGGGGGTGTGGATAAGTTGATCCAAGGTGTTGGAATTTATGAATTCCAGAAAACGTTGAGCACAAGAGTTGGTACATGAGTAGTTTTCCCAGTTAATGGTGGGGTAGTTGAAATCACCCATTATTAGGGTGTTAGGTTGTACCCTAATATTTTCCAGTGTATCAAAAAATGAGGAGTGGGAATCCTGGGTCATGGTGGGGGATCTGTAGCAAACTACAATTTGGATTGTGGTCTTGCCCAGAGTTAGTTGCACTTGGATAATCTCGGATGCATTACGCTGAGCAACTAGCCTGGAGGTGTGGATATCTTTAATGAATATGGACACGCCTCCACCTTTAATGCTTCCGTCCAGGTTAGGTGGCCTAAAGGTGTGGTATGAATTATAGCCTGGTAATGCAGGGGTGCTCTCTGGAGCCTTGAACCAGGTCTCTGTCACTGCACAGATGTCAATGTTCTCCATTTTAAGGAGTGCCTTGAGTGAGTGCATTTTGAAGTTTAGACTTCTAGCATTAAGTAGCATTACCCTCAGATTTTGCTTGCTTGTACCTGTTACAGTGGCGAATTTGTCATTTGAATCTTGCCTAAAAAGGGCACTATAGGGGTGGCAAGAGCCTTAGAATCCCAAGGGTGACAGGTGCAGGCCATCTCTGGCAAAGCATCGTGGTTTGTCGATCATGTCATCCCAGGCAGACAGATACTGGATCCTCTTAGAATGACACCAGAAGCTTAGCCAATTGTTGAAGTCAGTCATTTTGTCCTTGTACTGTGGTATCATTCTGGGTGATGGCAGAATGCTACTCAGGGATAGGGTCATACCTGCCTGGGCTACAAGATCAGACAGCTCCTCCATGTCTCTTTTCATGTAGTCCAGGGAGGTACATCTCAGGTCATTCACACCAACATGGACAATGACAGAGTCATATTTGTAGTTGTTGTGGAGTGACCTGAGTGGCGGATCCTGGCACCTGACAGGCAGCTGACAGTAACTTTCTCCTTGTTTAGCCTGGTGAGTGGAACATCAGTGTGCCTGACTATAGAGTCACCTATGACTAGAGTGTTGGGGACATTGTTATGCCTTATGGGCTGTGGTTGAGTGGCACACTGAGTTTGTGGGCTAAGTGTCATTTTGGTTGTGTTGGGGGATGGAGGTTGCTTGCTTTTCTGCTTTGGAGGCCCCTGTTGCTTGGGTAGATTTTTTTTGAGAGCCTCCGAAATGTAGGTGGGTGTTTTGTGTTTCCATGTGTGTGTTTTGGTGGTGTAGGTTTTGAGGGACTATGTGATGAGTGTGGTGTGGTGCAAGTGTTTACCTTCTCCTCTTGACTGTCTGGTTCAGTCTTGGGTGAAGAGAGCTTTGCTTCCAGTTTGGCTATATAAGTGCATCTTTCACAGGTTGTAGTGTTGGGTTGTAGGAGGAGAGGGTTGTCTGTGTACATGAGGCAATTGCTGCATTGCCCCAAGATGCCCAGAATCATCAGGTAGATAGGAGAAAACAATGGGAGCTGACCCTTAGACATGCCTGGGTAGGTGCTTATTTATTAAGTACTAAAAACTGTTTTCCTCTAGACAAGTGATGAAAGTTGAGTGCTGTAGTAATTTGTGGCTTATTTAGTGTTTACAATGAGTTCTGAATTAGTGCTGAGCTCAAAGAAACAGATTTGAGTGCTGAAACTAGAAAGCTGGCTAGTTCTAAGAAACAAAATTAAGCTAGAAGGCTTCCCTCCAACACAGAAAGGCTTGGGGGCTCAGAAGCTTACAAACAGTCCTGGATACAGCAAATCTGTATCTGGACTAGACTCCTACAGGAAAGACAGGAAACAAGCTTAGAAAATATTTTTGTTTTTTTGTAAAGTGGAAAGGGGAAAGTAGGAGCAGAAGCTAACTGGGTTGGCCTTCTCAAATGTTCTCCCTGGATTAGGTAGAATGAGGTAATGATACTAGACTGGGAGGAGTGTCCCAGATCAAATTTACAGTAGGGGCGGGCAACTACAAAGCCACCAAGTCTAGCAGGAAATCTGGACAAACAACACCCCCCCCCCACCAGATGCTTAACAATTGCAGAAAATTCTAGTTAATACCTCACACACAGTGAGTAAAATAAAAGTTCTATAAATAACTCAGAAATAAGCAAAAAACAGGATACTTAATGTTATATATCATAGATTAGTTAGCTTAGAGCCCTTCCTCTGACCTCCTCCAATTAGCTCAGTGTGAAATGGCAGGAACACTCACAAGTTAACTTTTTAAATAACAAAGTTGAAACCTGAAACAACTTTAAAAAAAGCTTGAAAAAAACAATTAGGTTCTTACTCCAAGGCATTGTCCAGGCAACCCCAGCCAGTCAATGACCACAAACAATTCACTCTCGCTGAAATGCTACACACAGCCTCTACTAACAAACAACTAGGTCCAAAACACAAGCCTGAATATGGACAATGCTACACTACCAACACTACTTAGGTAGAAAAAAACTGCAGAAATGTTTAAACAGATAAAGGATAAAGGAGACTCTAGAGAATGCTTTTAAATGCAAACAAGTTATATGATACACTCCTAGCAGGAAATCATAAAATCAGAACAAACAAACCCAACCAGATGCTTAACAATTGTAGAAAATTCTAGTTAATACCTCACACACAGTGAGTAAAATAAAAGTGCTATAAATAACTCAGAAATAAGCAAAAAACAGGATACTTAATGTTATAGATCACATTAGTTAGCTCAGAGCCCTTCCTCCGATTAGCTCAGTGTGAAATGGCAGAAACACTCACAAGTTAACTTCTTAAGTAACAAAGTTGAAACCTGAAACAACTTTTAAAAAAGCTTGAAAAAAACAATGAGGTGCTTACTCCAAGGTGTAGTCCAGGCAACCCCAGTCAACCAATGACCACAAACAATTCACTCTCACTGAAATGCTATACTGGCTTTGTTCTACTAATAATGATCTTGGCTTAGAATTGCAAAGCATAAACATGTGCTGCTCATGTAGTTACACATTTGGAAAATTACATTCATGTTATCAGTGTGTTCAGAAACATTAATGGTAGTGGAGAGCATACATTCATCAGGCAGTGTGACAGTGTCATATAGCATACAGCTTCTTTGAATGGAACTACACTTGTTGCTGTACATTATGGACACAGTAAGGTATGTCTGAGGACCATGATATCCATGGCTAAATTCTGCATCACTAGGAAAATACATACATTTTCCTTGATTTTCATTTCATCCGTTAGTCTGCCCATCCCAGTTCGTCAAAATTTGAGGATGATATTGTTATAATATTGACTTTAATATTTCAGGAGAAAACAGACCTTACAAAGTATACAACATCAACCAAAAAGTTGCTCAGACATATAACAGGATTTAACAAGATGTTTTGCCCCGCACTTAAATAGCTGACGTTAATGGAATGTTACTGATTACGGATATGTTAGTAGGAATTTGATGAATAACGAAGTTCTTTGTAAGTAAGCTAAAAATATACTTTAATACAATTAGTGTAATATGGTTCTATAAATAAATGCCATCAGTATATTAAAGGAAGATAACAGCTTACAATGCAAACATGCTGGATCATTTCCTTACAATCTAAGCTACCAGCCAAGACACTCCCTTCTTGGGAGAAAACAAAGCAAAACAGATACTGCTCCACAAACCCTGTTATTAGAAATCTGATATTATCACAACATTACAGATTACGGCCATATTCGTAGAAATTCGAAGACTATCTCAGTGAGTCATTACCATGCACAACATAAATATAAAGTATTGCTATATGGTTCTTCCAAAATGGTATGGTGAAGTCAACAGGTACAGATATATGTTTTCCCCATGTAGATTGGAACCCAAGGCACAACAAACTTTAGTCACACTAGAAAGTTGCTTTACAGGCTGATCTAATATTCAGCACGAGTTTCATTTTAGAAAACAGGTACTGCAGGTGTTTATTAGAACTCCTGTGGAAAATAGATAAATATGGAAAATGCAAACAATTTTTGGACCTTTTATTGTAAAGACATAACAGCTATCAACACATAGGTTCATAGGTTCATAGGTTCATACTAGGCTATCTGCCCTAGGGCATTTATAAGCCTAGCCAGAGTGTGTTTGGCTTTCGCCACCCATTTTAAATGAATTTTGCTATGCCCTTTTTCGAGGTTAGTATACTGTGCCTCTGTCTAACCGTGACACAGAAGTGATACCCGGGGTAAACCTATGATCTCCCATCCACTCATCAAGATTCCTCTTGAAGAGAGTCAATGAGGGACTCTGTCTAACCTGGACTGGGATTTTATTCCAGAGTGAAGGGAGCCTCTGGGTTATGAATATATCCCTCCAGCATGTCCTATTTATTTCAGTGCTGAGGTTCAAGTCTCTCGAGCGTGTAGCTCGATGAGATTTGGATTTTCTGAGGTGCAGCATGTCCATTAATTCCGGGTTGGACATGGCTTTATACATCAGGCACAGATTGCCTCTGAGCAGGCGGTATGCCACTGAGTAGAGCTGGAGCTTCTTTAACCGGGCAGCATATGGCATCTGTTTGAGCCCTTTGATCCTCTTGGTGAGGTACTTTTGGGGTCTTTCCAGTTGCTGCAGGTGTCTGGTAAGATACATCCCAAAAGGGGCATTGTACTCAATTATGGGCCTGATGAGGGATGAGTAAAGAGGCACGACGACCTCCCCTGATCTAGATGTGAATCCCTTCATGATTAGGTGGGCTATATAAAATGTTTTTCTAACCACTTTGGCCACGTGGTTGTCAAATGAGAGATTGCTATCAACTTGGGTCCCCAGGTCCCTAATTACTTCTTCCGTACTTAATGGATTACCACTTATGTGGTAATTTGTGGGCACTTTGTTTTTGCCAAAGGGTATGACTATACACTTTTTGGTGTTTAGCTTGAGGCCATGGCTCTGGCACCAGTTGTCTGTTTCTATGAGGCCCTTTTGGAGGATGCTTGTGTCGGCTGGAGATTCGATTATGGTGCCCAGTTTTCAGTCATCTGCGAACTTGGTGAGCCACAGTCCTTCCGTGTTGGCCTGTACCTCCGAGAAATATATACCGAACAAGAGAGGTCCCAGGACTGAGCCTTGTGGGGCACCATTTGTAACTGGTCTGGAGTGTGACATGGCTCCAGCAATTCTAACCATGTGGGTTCTGTCCTTGAGCCAGTTTGCAACCCATCTAGTGACATAGGGGTTTATATTTAAGCTGGTGAGCTTATCTATAATGCCCGAGTGGGGTATTGTATCGAAGGCTTTTGTGAGGTCCAGGTAGGCTGTGTGGACCACCTTCCCCTCGTCAATGGCCTTGGTGACTGTTTCAAAAAAATCGACCAGGTTTAAGAGGCAGGATCTGCCCTTAATGAAGCTGAACTGGGTAGGATCCAGTGTCTGTAGGTCCCCAATATCTTTATTTATGAAGTCCATGATGATCCTTTCCATAGCTTTGCAGACCAAGCTAGTCAGGCTTATGGGGCGATAGTTTCCAGTATCTGTTGAGGCACCACCTTTGTGGAGAGGGACCACTGTTGCTGTATGCCACTCTTTAGGTACATATCCTGTAATAAGGCTGAGATTGAACAGTAGTTTTATGTTTGGGTTTAGCTCTTCTTGGAGTTCATGTAGGATGCAGCCCAGGACACCGTCTGGTCCCATTGATGCTGTGTTTTTTGTTTTGGAGAAGGTGGCTCTTACTTGAGCATCTGAGATGTCAGGGGGGCAGCACACTGCTGGGATAGATATTTGCCCTTTTGGTGGGGGGGGAGAAGTTTGCGCTGAACCTGTCAGCTAGGATGTTGGCAATGTCTGTGGGTTCGGTGTATTTTTTGTCATTTTGGACTAATTCTGAGCATATCTGGGAATTCCCACCCAGGTTCCTGACATAACTAAAGAAAGCCTTGTGATTATCCTTAGTGTCCTGTGCAATTTTTCTCTCTAAGCTGGCCTTAGACGATTTTATGAGTGCCCGTAGTTTTTTGCTAATACTGATCAGAGATCAGTTTTTGGGATTTTGCTCTATCATGTAGTAGCTTCCTCCTTCTATTGTATAGTTTGTCCATGGCTGGGGTCCACCAGACAGGACGTCTGCCTTTGGAGGATTGGGTCTTGGGTTTTATACAGGGGGACTTGAAAGAGCTAGAAATTGGCCCAAAACAGCCAATAGACTACCAGATACTTGTGCTGGGAACACTCCTCCAGGGACAGATAGGCTGCTCTAAGCTCCCCCCTGCCACTGGTGAACAAAGAAGCCACCCTTTATCCAAGAAAGGAAATGGGCAACACAGGAACTTTCCAAAAGTCCAGAATACAGCAAAGCCTGTATTTGGACTACTCTAGGTCAGGAAAGACAGGAAACAAGGATCATTTTTTGTTTTTTTCTTTTTTCTTTTTTTGCAACAAACAGCAGGAAAATGCAATAAATATGTAACACAGGCTAGCGCACTTGAGTGTGTAGCCTCAACAGGTAAATGCAACAAAAAGGGCAAACTTTAAAAGTGCAGGTGCAAAAACAACTTTAAACAGTTTAAAACAGTTCAAGAAGCAGAAATACTTGCAGTTTAGCTAGATTGGACAGTCTCCCAGGTAGTAACAGGAAAAAAACACTTTTATCAGGTTAGCCTCTCTGCTGCTAGCACCACTCTGCAGAACCACAAGGAGCTTGGCTGAGTAGTAGCAAGCGCAAAAAACGCACCAAAGTGGGTTTTATATAGGGGGACTTGAAAGAGCTAGAAATTGGCCCAAAACGGCCAATAGACTACCAGATTCTTGTGCTGGGAACACTCCTCCAGGGATAGATAGGCTGATCTAAGCTCCCCACTGCCACTGGTGAACAAAGAAGCCTCCCTTTATCCAAGAAAGGAAATGGGCAACACAGGAACTTTCCAAAAGTCCAGAATACAGTAAAGCCTGTATTTGGACTACTCTAGGTCAGGAAAGACGGGAAATAAGGATATTTTTTTTGTTTTTTTTCTTTTCTTGCAACAAACAGCAGGAAAATGCAATAAATATTTAACACAGGCTAGCACACTTGAGTGTGTAGCCTCAACAGGTAAATGCAACAAACAGGACAAACTTTAAAAGTGCAGGTGCAAAAACAACTTTAAATAGTTTAAAACAGTTCAAGAAGCAGAAATACTTGCAGTTTAGCTAGATTGGACAGTCGCCTAGGTAGCAGCAGGAAAAAAAAACACTTTTATCAGGTTAGCAGTCGCTCTTTTAGCCTCTCTGCTGCTAGCACCACTCTGCAGGACCATGAGGAGATTGGCTGAGTAGTAACAAGCACAAAAACTGCGCCAAAGCGAGCTTTATACAGGGGGACTTGAAAGAGCTAGAAATTGGCCCAAAACAGCCAATAGACTATGAGATTCTTGTGCTGGGAACACTCCTCCACGGATAGATAGGCTGCTCTAAGCTCCCTACTGCCACTGGTGAATAAAGAAGTCGCCCTTTATCCAAGAAAGGAAATGGGCAACACAGGAACTTTCCAAAAGTCCAGAATACAACAAAGCCTGTATCTGGACTACTCTAGGTCAGGAAAGGCAGGAAACAAGGATAATTTTTTTGTTTTTTTTCTTTTTTTGCAACAAACAGCAGGAAAATGCAATAAATATGTAACACAGGCTAGCACACCTGAGTGTGTAGCCTCAACAGGTAAATGCAACAAACAGGACAAACTTTAAATTACAAGTGCATATAAATGTATGCGTAAGCAGTCAGACAGGCATTACTATTTAAATTAAATAAATGTGTCTATGTAATTGTTTAGGAGGAATGGTGTAATGAAGTTGTATACATGTTTTTATTCCAACATATAATGGTGCAATAGCCGATGCTGTGGGACTGTAATGGAAAATTATGAAGTCCGCACACATCCATGGCCTAGGATGTCTGTGATGCATGAGGACAGTGGTTATGTGAAACTATGTAGTTAGATGTTGTAAAACATATATACATCAACAAAGGACATACTTATGGATATTATATTATACACATTATTAAATAAATTAACAACATGGGAATCAAACCCATACTTAAAAGGGCAGTATTTACCAAATCCACTTTATTATTCCCATAAGCTACTTGTGGCAGCAGCTAATATATATTTATAAAAACATCTATTTGATATATATGGGACAGAGAAATGTATGTGAAATCCATAGCAATGCTCAGGTATACATAGGATATTGATACTTACTGTAAGGATCTACAAGCTGCCTCTGCACCTCAGTGACCTTTCTTGGAAGGTCTTCTGCATCTCTCAGAGGCAGGTCATCATAGCAGTGATGAACCTGTGCTCCAGTATGGTAGATCCCCATCCTTCATCAATGGTCCCTTTTGATCTGGGTCCACATGTCAATCATGACAAAGTTCCTGGGTTTGGCTATCATGCTCTGCTCTAAATTGTTGTCCTTGTTGGTCCAGTTGGGCGCACTGACACATCTCAGCCTCCTTGAAGTAGCCGTCATGTTCTTCAAGTTGAAGAAGTCTGAAAAATACAAAAACCAAGAAATACTCACTGAGGTACCACTCATTTCACAGTTAGCAATGGTCTGATCAGTAAATGTATCAAAATCGATATCTGAAAGTGATGCCATGTTATCAGATCATTGGAAGATAATGGACACGTGCCACACATGGTACCATTTATTGATACCTATTGAGTGTTTACATGGTACATCTAGGTGTTTCAGTACTTAAAGACAATTTACATAGATATGTGTGAATGGGATTCCAAAAATGTGAATGGGATTCCAAAAATGTGAATTTTAATGAACCTCATTAACCTTTTAATGAACTTAATGTTGCAAATGGCACTTAAAGGTGGGTGCACGCAAGGTGCACTTTGATTCTGTGATTTGGAGTGAGAGGTATATAGGCAATTGGTAGCATTTCTGTTTTAGTGATTAGTAAATCTATTAAAGTTAGTATTTCAAAAGGTACATGTTTAAATTAATATTTTCTCAAAATGTTATTATTTTTAACAGAAGTTGTTATATGTTACTGGAGTGACATTGTCTTGAATTTATGCATACAGGTATTGTTCTTCTAAATAGTTTATTTCAGTCCCATATGCAGTCATGTAGACAGACTTCCATTGCAGATATTAACAGTATATGAAGGCTGATTTACGGATCATCCACAATTATTACTGGTAATTCCTTGCACTCTGTTGTGCACGGAAACCTATGGATTACAACACTGTTCGTATCTAGTATGTGATGTTGATATTATGGATATTTCTTAATTCATGTCTCCTAACAAAACTGTTAAAAACATCTGCTGTTGCTGTTATGGATATGTCTTCAGTGATGATTCTTAAACAAAGGTATTATCACTACTGACTCAACATACTAAGGCTCCATACTCTCTGTGGCCTGAGTGACCAGAGATCCTGAGTTTTACCACTTGTTCCGTGAGTTCTTCAAACTGTTATTCAACTATGACATGCAATTAGACTCATGTGGCATAATTCTGTTGTTTGTGGACCTCTGTGAAATATATATATATATATATATATATATATATATATATATATATATATATATATATGTGTGTGTGTGTGTGTACATTATCAGAGGTTCTAATCCCACTCACAAACTGTAAGGATATTACAGGTTATGATTATTTTACTAATATTATGTATGAAGGCATTGCCTGTTTTTGTGTTTCAATAAAGGATATTCCATTTTTAATTCAACTGTGGACTACCTACTATTTTATTTTATTATTTTATTCATTTTATTTATTTATTTTATATGTGTTTACCGGGATAGTCTGACTGGGCTGTTAACCCTTTTTCTCGGAGGCCCAGGGGGCAAAAGCCCTACATTACAATCATACTTTACATTCAAACAGTATATAAAATATGCAGATATTTGAAATAAAATATTAGTAAAATATATAAAAACAGGGCAGATTGCACTTAGTACAATATAAAAGATCAATACTGTAATAAGGAGAATTAACTATATTTGAAAGATGCAAGTCAGTATATATTTAGAAGTTAGTGATACCTTATTTGGTTTAAAAAAAGTAGGCAAAGGGAATGTTAAAAGGTAGTATTTGATTAAATAGTGACAATTAAAAGAAAAGTTATAACTCTGCGTTAGTGAGTAAAAGAATGGATTAAAATGATTATAAGAGAGAGTAAAAGATGAAGGTATCTTAGTAGGAAAAGTAACTAAGTATTAGATGAGTCAGGCAGAAATTAGAACTATAAATAGTATTCATAGATAGATTTAATATGCAGCCAGGTTTAAGACAGGACCAGAGCCATGAGTTGGATAGGTAAGACTTGAGAAGTGTTTTAAATATATTAGTGTTAGCAGTGGATAGTATTGGCTGTGGGGTTATGTTCCATAACCTGGAGATACTATTGGAATATAAAGAGTCATCATGGACGTTATTAGGTTTTGTGGAGCTGGACATTTCTCAGGTTGCTATATTATCTTATGGGCTGTTGAAAGCTGGGTAAATATAAGGAGATTGCGAAATTCTAGCCAATTAAGGTGCTGCAATGCAATACAGTGGTGTGTTCTAAATGGGGAATTGTTAGCAAATCTGGCAATTTTGTTATAGCATACTTCAAGGTTAACTAGTTCAGTTTTCTTCAGGTTAGTGAAAATAGCAGAGGCACATAGGATGGGAGATAGTAAATGTGTCCTGGTGATAGGCTGTCTGGATAAATCAGTAAGATAAGCTTTGGCTCTATAAAGGGAGCCAAGTTTAATGTGAACATCTTTAATGACAGTTGCCAGGTGTTTGTCAAATTTCAAGTTGCGAATTATTGTGATGCCAGGAAGTTTGGTATGAGATACTGGTTCAATCATAGTATTATTTGAGGAGTAGATTTCGAAAGGTGTATGTTGGTTTGTGGGTTTGTTGTTTGTAAATAGCATTAATTTTGTTTCATTGGGGTTAAGGATTAATTGTGTGATAGCAAGCCAAGATTCTACATCAGTAAAAGAGAGCTTTTTTTTTGTGGAGTTCAGAGAGGGAGGGTGCTGCACATATAAGAGCAGAGTCATCTGCATATTGTATAATTATAGCTGAGTTAGTAGCAGAATGGAGCTTATTTATAAAAATGTTAAATAAAAGAGGGCCTAAAATTGATCGCTGTGGTACACCAAGTGTAACAGGTACCGTGGGAGAGAATTCATTGCTGTTTGTTGTCTGTCATGAAACCACTGGAGAGCAGACTGGCTTAACTTAAGAGAGAGGAGTTCTTGTAAAAGTTTTTGGTAGGAGACTGTATCAAAAGCTTTGGATACATTGAGGATTACTGGGGAGACTAGCTGACGATTGTTTCTAAAATGGCTGATGATGTCTGTAAAATGTAATAGTACTGTGGTGTTGCTATGGCTAGGTCGAAAGCCATGTTTGGTGTTAGTTAGGAGATTATTAGAGATAAGATGATTCATGAGTTGATAATGGATGCATTTTTCTAAGATCTTGGATAAGGGGAATAGAATTATAGGTCTGTAATTAGTAAAGCTGGTGTTGGTTTCCCATTTATGTAGTGGTATTATGTAGGATGTTTTCCAGATTTTGGGTACACAACTTTCATTAATGAAATTATTAATTAGTATTGATTTTGGATAGGCTATAACTACAGCTGCTAACTTGAGGTAGTCATCAGGTAGATTATCAGGAGCAAGGGTGGTAGGTTTTAGTTTGTTAAGCGATTTTCTTATTAATCTTGGTGGAACTGTTTTAAATGAAATTCCCCAGATGAATTGTGAGGTTCGGTAGGAACATTTAGTGGAGTAGTATTATTTGTTTTGGTAAGGTTTAGAATGGAGACGGTGAAGTAGTTGTTGAATTGGATTGCAATGTTATCTTGTGCATTTGTGGAAGAGGGAGTTGGGGTAACAGATTGACCTGGTTGCAATAGCCAGTTTATACCTGTCCAGAATTTTTTAGACTTATTTTGGTATTTTTGTTGCTCTGTTATATAATGTGTTTTTGTTATTTTTTCCTGGTTTTTTTTATCTGTTTCTAAGCTGGTGATAGTTATTTAGTGTAGTTGGGTTTTTATTAGAATGATAGTGTGCCCAGACCTTATCTCTGTTGAGTAGAAGTCTAGTCTCTTTTGTTAACTAAGGGGCATAGTTTGCTTTAGTTCTTATGGTTCTTAGTGGGGCTTAACTATTAAGTATGTTCAGGAATGTATCATTAAAATATTCTACTGCAATGTTAAGTGGGAGGGATGAAAGAGGAGACCAATCACACTGTTTTAAAGTTAGTGTGAAGTTTTCAGAAGATAATTTTTTTTGTTACGTATTTGCCTGAATATTGTGGTTTTGGGAAAATGTGTATTTTGGTGAAGGAGATAATAGGTAGATGGTCATTTAAGCTATCGGGAAGATATCCTGATTGTCTAGCAAAAGAAGGTTTACTGGTTAAGATCCAATCTAAAATTGAGTGTCTATTTGTCTTTTTATCTATTCTAGTTGGATATTTTATTAACTTAGATAAGCTATGTAAGTTAATGTAATTTGTGGGATTTTCAGATGAAAAGGTTGACCATCTAGATTAAAGTCACCCATGATAATGGTTTCTTGTGAAAAAGTAGTGGATATCCAGTGTAGGATGTCTTCAGTTAATGTTGGGTCATTGTTATGGGGAATGTAAATTGCTATTATGATTATGAATTTATTGGGGTTTAGTTCCAGCCTGGAAAATAATATCTCTGCATTATTGAACTTTGGTGGGTGTGGGTCTAGGTAATTAAGTTGTAGTGAGTTTTTATATAGAATTGTTATGCCTACAGCCCACTTACTAAGCCTGTCTAATCTAAGGATGCCATAACCTAGTGTAAGAATCTCATTATTACATATTTCAGGTTTAAGCCAGGTTTCTGTTAAGATGGCTATGTATTGTGAGTAAAAGGAGAAAGATGCAGGTAGTTCATGTATTTTGTTTGACAGACTCCTTAGCTTAATATTTAGTAGAAATAGGTCAGATTTTGTCTGGGAAAGATTAATATTAGTATAATTATTTATGGGTGGTGTTATAATTGGTTATAGTTGATTAATGTTGGCTCCTGGGTTTGGGTGAACTTTGCCACAGATCATAAATGCAGATAATAGTTGTATAAATAGGTTAGGATATTTTAGTATGTGTTTCATTTGTTTAAAAGTGGACAGGTATTCAATGGGTTTAGGAGTGTATTTGTATTTGAAAAACTAGACATTTGTGGTATTGAACAAGCTCAATGAAATGTGAAAGTGGGCTCTGGTTTTGTGTTGTAGTGTAGAGGTAGAGATGGCTGGAGAAGGATAGGATATACGAAGTCGCTGCTGGTAAGATGTAATTTTGGAGTAAAGGAAAAGTAGGATCAGGAATGCAGTGTGAGTGAGAAGCACAGTGAGCATGAAAAGGGAGTGGATATAGAAGTAGCAGGTAATGATGACAGTAAGATACGAGTGTAAAAAGTAAAGACCAGTAATGAAAAATAGGAAAGTATAGATTAGTGAGAGTGGGATAGAGTGTGTATGTTTATAGTATAAACAAAAAAGGAGTAAGTATAATGGTTTTTGAATTGTATTGGATGTGGGGTTGTCACTTGTCTGATCAGGATGAAACCGATGAACATTCGTGGCTTCAGTTCAAGCAGCTTTATTACACACAAACACATCAGAAATGAGGCTTTGTAACTTAAATTAAATAAACTTATAAAAAGACTGACTACCACACCCATACATGTTAGCACTCTGGCTGTTCACTCAAAATGACACTGCTGCCTGCATGTGCTCACTATTTATGTGCACGTGCTACATCTAGAAATGCTTCTTAAAGGTACAAACACATGCTCTGATCTACATCCTCCCTTTCTGAGAAATAGTTCATATACGAAATGACACTATTCAATGACATGCAATTTACAGAAATGATCTTTTGACATGCAGTTATACAGAACTAATTATTTGACATGCAATTATATAAAATCAGACACATATAAAGCAATTATGTGCAGGTTGCTGTGTATTTTACAGTAGCTCTAGAAATATGACCTGACCATGTAACATAAAAGTCAGAATTGGATCTAGCAACGGGGACTGTCTTCAAGGAATGTTCAACTTTGAGGACATCTGGGACATCATCAGGAATGGGAATGGGTTGTGTGACATTAAACTTCGAACATGCGAACACACTTGCAAAAGGTCCCTTTTCAATTTGAGCATACGGCATCTAAATTTGGGTAAGAGTTCTAGATGCATAGGCAACAAGTCTGCCAGCTTGAAACTGCACCAAGATGAAACTTTGAAGCATCACAGGAAAGAACTACTGGTTTGTGAACATAACAGTGTTTAATGTAGGCGGGTTAGCAATTTGCTTTTTGAGGTTATCAAATGGTCTCTGGTGTTGGTCTAACCATGACCATGCAACATTTTTATGTGTCAGTTCTCTTAAAGGTGCTGATAACTCACTAAAGTCAGGGATAAATTTGCCCAAATAGTTAACCATACCAAGAAAACGCTGTAAGGCTTGGACATTATCTGGAGTTGGCATCTCAAGAATGGCTGCTAGCTTGGATGGATCTGGTCATAAGCCTGTACTAGTAAATAAATGACCTACATAAGTAATGTCTGGCAGTCTGAATTTGCATTTCAGAGGAATGAGCTTTAAGTTCACTTCACCTGCTTTGTCCAGAACTTTCCTGAGGTTTCTGTCATGCTCTGCTTCACCATTGCCTCTGACCAGTAAATCACCAACTATTATCGCACACGGGTAGCCTTAAAAAATTTGCTCTATTGCATGCCATTGTACTTTACAAGCTTTCTTGATTGAATTATCTGAGAATCTGTATCTACCCTGTGGACAGTCAGCAGTGAAGATTTGTGATCAAGCAGTGCACTTGCCAAATGAAACTCTTTTGCATCTAAGACAGAAATTACAGAAAATAACAATGGGAGTTGGCATTGGCATTTTAATTATCTTGACTGGATGAGATCTTCTGATGAGATTTTTAATGAATTGTCTCAGTCTACTTGGGTCAATGCATATTCTGATTTCATCTGAATTTTTGACCATGGAAGCATACCGACCCAGTTGGCTCTGTGGACTAGAGAAATCTAGACTTTGCCACACTTTTGCTGCACCATTTGTCTAACTGGACCTTGACTTTGTCCTGCATAGCTATTTGGTCTTCTTCTTGCTGACTGCCACTGGACTGGCGTCTGGGTCTACTTTTTCATGGTATACAACTGAAAGTTTTGCTTAGCTTGTCATCAAAATAATCAGCATACTCTAATAAAATAGCATCATCTAATTAGAACTTTGGATGTGCTTACATGATTCTCTTTCTTTAAAGAAAGCAGTTTCATTCTTAAACTGTCTCTGGGACCTAATAATGACTGCACAGGTCTTTGGACTACATAAAATTGCAAGCTGTAACTGTTGCCAGCTGAATAACATGAAAGCACTACTAAGCGTGCAATTTGAATCTCTTCACCCCCATAAGCAACAAGCTTCGCACATTTGTCCAAATTGAGTTGCTCACCAGCCCTCATTTTAGCAAATATTTCTGCTGATATTACATTACACTTTGAACCAGTGTCTGCTTTGAGCTCTGTAGGTTTACCATTGATCAGGATAGTACAAAATACTTAATTCTTTGCCAGTAGATCTACTGCATTAAACTTTTCACCAACCACTGATACACCATCTACACAGAAAGTAGGGTTGCAGTTTTCTACATGATCAATTTGCTTTTTTGAGTGACCTTTCTTGACAACTGAATGAGGCTTGCTTTATTTACAAAAATTTTGAAAATGGTTCTATTTTAGCACTTGTGGCATTAAAAGAAGAAAAGCAGCACAGAAGCAGGCCAAGGTGTCCACAGTACAAAAAAACACAAAATCCACCAAGAAAAGCATGGAGAAGCTAAGAAAGCTCTTTTTAGAATAGTTAAAATTTAATGTTTGCTATTGGTCCCAAGGACTTCATCAGAAATGATAAAATACAAATCACTTTTAAGCCATTCAAAAACATTTGACCAGTTAGATAATTTCAATAATAAATCTATTAAATACATAAAAACATTTAAAGATATATTACAAAATATGTGCATCTCAAAGTGTCCACACAGTTAACACAGTTTAAAACACAAGGACATTCACCCCTGTATATTCACTTTAGTAATTTTCTGTTTTTTAAGAAACATTTTATGTTCACCATATCATTCAGACCAGGGGGTAAATAAGAAGCAAGTTGTATCTGCCATTCTGCCTCTCTTTGTTCAACATAATTTCTAAAATTCCCCTCCCCTAAGGTCACGTTTAACAACTTCCACAATAGAAAAAGTAAATTTCTTCCAGATGGAACATGTCAAAGAATGCTTAAAAAGGGCATTATTACTATTTTTTTGTTTTTATAGCATACAAGTGCTCTAATACCCATTTCCTTAAACTTCTGGTAGACTAACCCACATAAAAAAATTGGGCATGTGGAACACATTGCAAGATACACTATCCCTGTTGTAACACAGCTCAATTTTCCAGGGATGGATATGGTAAACTGTAGAGGGGTAGAAGGTCTCAGATTCTGTTTGGATATGAATGTAGACAGTAATTACATCCGTCAGATTATTAGTGAGAATTGGAAAGTAGTTACGGGTAATGCAGATTTATCTAAAGTTCTTGGTGAAGGCCCCCATTTTGTTTATAAGAAAAATCAAAATGTTAAACATTTGTTAGAAAATAATAATCTTGGGCTAACCCTTACTTATGGTGAAACTGGTGGTATATTCAAATGTTCAGGGTTCAGGGCTTGTAGATTTATTTCTGATGGTCCTTTTCTGTTTCTGGAACATCTACAGTTTACCATATGTTGAACAAAGAGAGGCAGAATGGCAGATAAAACTTGCTTCTTATTTACTCTCTGGTCTGAATGATATGGTGAACATAAAATGTTTCTTAAAAAACAGGAAAATTACTAAAGTGAATATATAGGGGTGAATGCCCTTGTGTTTTAAACTGTGTTAACTGTGTGTGCACTTTGAGATGCACATTTATTGTAGTATGTCTTTAAATGTTTTTATGTATTTAATTGATTTATTATTGAAATGATCTGACTGGTCAAATGTTTTTTGAATGATTTAAAAGTGATTTGGAAGTGTATTTGATCATTTCTGATGAAGTCTCTGGGATGAATAGCGAACATTAAATTTAACTACACTAAAAAGTATTTTCTTAGCTTCTCCAGTGCTTTTCTTGGTGGATTTTGTGGCACTTGTGGCATTGTTGACCAAATGCTAAGCACTTCTTTCTTTTAGACTCATGGTTGGCACCACTGTTATGACAGTTAACAATAAGACTTGAATTGGGTTTTGTTGACTCACTCTTATACTGTACTGAGCATGCCTTTTTACTGAGCTAGTCTTGGAACTTGCTAGAAAGCTACGGGTTCTCCCTGCCACATCCATGGGGATTGCTGCCACCATGTGCTTAGGTCTGTTTCTGCTTGCCACATGTTGCATGCTGTCTACATTTAGTCTAGAGGCTGTTTGAAACAATGCTTTTATCACTTGCAAGCATACTTGTGTGCCTTTCTGTGAGCTCATGGATTTGACAAATCTCTATGGCTTTGCTTAACGTTAAATCACTGTCACAAAGCAAAATCTTTCTCACTGCAGTACTATTAACACCACACACAAGCCTGTCCTTTATTAACTCATCTTTCAAGTCACCAAATCTACATGTTTTAGCCTTATTTCTCAGGTCAGTGATATAAGCTGCAAAAGTTTCACCTGGCTTTTGGTCTCTTGTATAAAATAGGTGCCTTTGTAATGTAACATGTGTCTGGGGGTTGCACATTTCTCTAAATTTACATTTTAAGCACTCAGGATCTTCCCTTGATTCAGCCAGTACCACAATTTGATGGTTTTCCCCCTCTCCTGCATATATTTCTGGTGCATACATAAATGAGCGCTCTCTTTCAATAACTTCTGACCCAGCTAAGTTAAGCAAAATGAATGCCCTCATATGTGCATCTTTGTCAGAAAAAGCTGATTGTATGAAAATATCATATTCCTGCTCAAATACTCTCCACATTTCTGTTGTATTATAATCAAACACAAGTGGCCTGGTTTGCTAAATGCCTCTGCCATATCAACACACAGTAGTGAAGGTGCTTTATATATATATATATATATATATATATATATATATATATATGCCAGAACTTTATGTCATTACCTGTAATTATGCCCAATAACATACCAAACTCTTTGAAATAATTGCACTTTGCCAAATAAGTCTCTGTAACACAAGAACACTTTGAAATCACTGTACTTTATGAAATCACTCCTTATCAGTGTAAGAAATACTTTGAAATGACTGCACTTTGCCAATAAACTGTACATGGCAGAAGAAGCTCAGAGTAAGAAACACTGAGAAAAATGCACTTTGCAAATGAACTGTACACAGCACAAGTACCTTTCAAAATGGCTACATTTCATGAAATAACTCTGTCCAGTGTAAGAAACACTCTGAAATGGCAGGTTTATGCAAATAAATGCACACAGCACAAGAAACTTTTCAAAATGGCTGCACATTGACTGTACTTTGCAATACATCTTTTAACTTCACTTTCCACCCAGCAAACTCTTTCAAATAATTGCAAGGTAATAAAACACACACTCTGCGATACTTTGAAAAATCTAGCTATGCTTTGAATGGCTTAACTCAATGCAAAATAGAAGTTTGTACCCAAACATGGTCTTTACTAAAAAAAAATGCAGTTGCCTTGCTCTTTAAGCTTATTTTGCCCTTTTATTGTACTTGTTATGCCCTTTTAATGTCTTATGATCATTATACTTTTCTTGTGCCTGTTTTACTCTAAACATGCTTGTTATGCAAACCAAAGGTAATTCTGAGCCCCATATGAATATCATGGTTTCAAACATTTTGTTTAATTAATAATGTGGTTTGTGCCTTTTGTTTGCTTAATAATACATTTTTGTGCTACTCGTTTAATTAATAATGTGTTTTGTGCCTTATAAATGCGCTGTTTCATTTTCTTTGCCAAATAAATAATTTGTGCAATTTTCTTTACCTTCAGTTCATTTCTGCCTCTTTTTTGTTTATCTGAGCTCTGTTTCACTCAACCTGCTTAGTCTGCCTTCACCTTCAACGCTGCACCTCATGGCTCAAAGAAATTGTTCTTCTAATCTCGGTTCTGACACCATATTACTCATCTGGTCAAGATAAAACAGATGAACATTCATTGTTTCACTTCAAGCAGCTTTATTACACACAAACAGATCAGAAATGAGTCTTTGTAACTTAAATAAACTTATAAACAAATCCAAAAATCCAAACACATACACGCTGTCCAACCGGCTATGAAACGCTGGGTATATTCCTTCACAGTGTATACTTCACGAATAAACAGCAGTACTCCAAGCAGTAAAGCAAAGCTTTTTAATGAACAAGAACAAAGTGAGCGCTTTCGCCAATAGGCTTCATCAGACTAACAACAATTCGCTACTTTGCAAAACATTTAAGAACTCTTGCATAAAATTTGATTGGTTGCTCACTACAACTTCTAATTAGCACCATACTTTAAAGTGCACAGTGCAAATAAAACGTAAAACATTATTACAATAATAAAAACACATTGCACATCTGAGACAACGTCCTGTATCAGATACATATTTAAAATATTCAAAATATATATATATATAAAACATCCTAACAGCTATAAATATAAATATAAATACATATGTCATCAGAAGGAGAAAATATAAAGGGTAATGTTAAAGGAACATACCTATACATATGAAAAAATCCATCGTATGCTAGCACAAACTATTGTTATTAAATACAAGGTCATATACTATCCAAGTAAAAAACATTCTGTGTATGTATAAACATAATAAAACTGACCTAGGGGGACCATCTAAAAAGATAGTTTAGACAAAAACAGTAAATGATAAATCATTCTTATATAGATACATTATTATTAATGTTAAAATAACCTAAAAGGAACATATGCCAAAACAGTAGCGACTATAAATATATGCATTCAGTGATGAAACTGACCTAAGGGGAGCATGTACTAAGCCAACAAAGGCTATAACAATGGATGGAATATTGTTCATGTATAGCTACTTTACAATTAAAACAAACCTAAAGGGAGCATATACCAAGGCACTAAAGGCAAGGCAATGAATAAAGTATTAATTGTGTGCATCTAAGATGGGTATACAACATGTACATCGTGTTCTTAGATTAGGTAATAGTCGCAGACATCAGTAAATATTAAGTAATATAAAATTGGACCCAGGATGTATAGAGTGAAAATTCATTATATACATCTCAATGAATCAACCAGTGAAAACACACTAAATAAAACCTGATTAATATATACAAGAAATCTCTATTCAGTGGGGTTTAAAAATCCTTCTATTTTTCAGGAAAGATTTAATTTGTACTTTATCGTTTAATCCTGGTGGCATATCAGATCTAAGTCTTATGATCCATCTGGTTTCACATTCAAGGGTCCTATTAATGATATCTCCCCCTCTAACTCCTTGCTTCAGAAACTGTATAACGTAAAACGAGAAAACATGGTCACCCCCAGCTTCCTTGTGATGTCTAGATAAGGCATTGGTGTCAGAACCTATTCTAATTTGGTAATTATGCTCCCTTATTCGCTCCTTTAGCATGCGGTTGGTCTTCCCAATATAGTAGGATGAATATATTTTGCACTTTGCCAAGTAGACAACGTGCTTAGTTTCACAGCTAGTATTGGTATTAAAACAATATCTTCGCATTGTCTTCGGATGTATAAATTCTGTATCTTTATTAATGTAACAACATTGGTTACATTTACCACATGGTGTGGTGTTGGTACTATCACTGATGTTCATGACCTTTGGAGGTAAGTATTTAGGCTTGCACAATAATCTCTTTAAGTTGGGAAGATTCCTATATACTAATTTTGGTTTAGGACCCACAACCTTGCCCACTTCACTGTCTGAGAGGAGTATGTCCCAATGTTTGTGTAACATATCCACTAAATCGACACTATTCCTACTATAATATATTGTTGCTTTAACAAAATCATCAGATGCACTCACTGCTTCCAAATCTTCATGTTGTTCCATAAAATAGGGTCTAGCTCTACCAAGCCTCATAGCTTCTACTTCTATGATAGTGTCATTAATTTTTTCTTTATCATACCCCCTCTCTAAGAACTTATTCATCAATTCTGAGGTTTCAAATCTAAATTTCTCATCACTAGGATTAAGTCGTGATGCCCTCATAAATTGACCCCTCAGTACGTTTTTAAAAACATAGTTAGGGTGCATACTTTGCTTGTGTAAAAGATTGTTTCTGTGGCAAGCCTTCCTGTGGATAGAGGTATTCAATAACCCATTCTCCATCCTAGTAATCTCCACGTCTAGAAATGAAATGCTGGTCCTTGAAAAGTTAAGTGTAAATTTAAGAAAATGGGTGGACGTATCAAGAAAGTGGACGAACCTCACAAGTGTCTCCTCGTCTCCAAACCATATAAAAAAGAGGTCATCCACAAATCTACGGTACATACCAACATGTCTCTGAAACAATTCATTAGTACACAAGAATCTATCTTCCCAAGTGGCCATTACTAAGTTGGCGTAGCTATTGGCACAAGATGTGCCCATAGCTACGCCATCTCTCTGTAGATACACATCAGTGCCAAACATAAAAATGTTGTTTGTAAGAATCATTTCCAAAACCGAGCAATCAGGTCCACTTTGGTATTCGTGAATTGGGAGTGAATACCTAAATAGTCAGAAATGTATGATAAGCCTAATTCATTGGGGATAACTGTAAAAAGACTAATCACGTCAAGGGTTATCAAGACAAAAGGTTGATCATCCCTTAAATTTCTTGTAAAGGAATACAGGTCTAGTAAGAACTGTTTACTATCTTTAAGTATCCTTATGTTAGCATCCACCAAAGGTCTTAGAAGGTTGTCCGTATAAACTGTCTTTTTATCTTCATATTTACTGACGGAACTGCGACCGAGGAGGATGGCGAACGAGGGTACGCAAGATAGTGAAAATATTGAGCTACCATATATTCCGCCTACTGTGACGAGGGCAAGCACGTTTTCTGATCGTTTTCAAGCTTGTGTTACCGGGGGAAATAATCAGCTCCTTGAATTTGTACCTAATACGGAAGGGTTGGAAGATGCTCATAATACAACACAGGACTTTAGCGTTTTAAAAGACTTACAAGATTTTGAAACGGCATTCAACAAGCTTAAAAAGCTACAGGTACAGAGACATTACTTTGAAACTTGTTTGGATAGGAACATAGTGCCTCATGGGCTACGCATTTTAAAAATGCCCACGTCAGGCAATCAGTTCCCTGAATTATTATATCGCTGGCAACAGCTCAATCTTGAGCTGAGTCATAATTATATGAAGTTACTTATTGACTTTCACTTGCCAGAAGAAAATAGACTGAGACTTTTGGTTAATGAAATGTTTGAAAGTTTTTCAACTAAATATAATGAGAATGCATATGTATTGAAACTGGAGAAAATTTTAGATGATGTTACATTGTTTGAGAAAAGGCTGTTTGATCAGAAGAAACATAAAATCACGAGGGACACTCGTGATTTTAATAGTAATCATGTTTTTATGTGGCCACGAGACAGCTATAGTGAAGTTTTAAATCATAACAATCCTCGCTCTCAACAGCATGGATATGGGTCTGGTAATATACAAGACCGTAGGTCTAATAGGTTAAATGATGTTAGAACCAATATAATCAGAACATCCAAGGTAGTTGAACCTACACGAGATGATACAGAACATACACTTGAAGCTATGATGATTAATTCTACCACACATCCGAATGCTTTGGGAGTGAATGTAGGCAATGATAGGCCTAATCCTGTACAAGTGACTAACTCTTTGATAGTAAGGGGAATGGATTCACCTACAAATGGAGGTGGTACTGACACCAGGACCCCACAGACAGTGGGAGACTCACAGGCAAATAAAACCTATGCTACAGATAACACAAACGTCCAGGTGGTTAGACCTAAAGACTTTAGTAATAGCAACGCAACTTTTAGTAAAACTCATACTCCTTTCCCCATTGCACAGGACAATTTTTTGGGAAAGAGAAGGTCGGGGAGCAGGGGCCGACAAAAGAGAAAAGGCTCCATGGAGGAACAACAAGGACCCACCCTAAAGAAAATGTGGGAGAAGTCCATACATTAGTTGTGAATCTATCTAGTAGATAACTCCAAAAAACCTCACGAACCAATGAAGACAAAAAGACGCCAAGGACCCGGTCAATCACAGTCAACTATTGCACGTTATAAACACACTGCCGCCGTCAGCTTTCATATGATGTAAACTCTGCCAAAAGTAAATGTTACACCAGTGTAAGCATAAGAAGTAATCCAGGTGTAAAACTGTAAGAACCACAAGTCACCGGACTTGAAGAAATAACGTAAGAACTTTTATTGTAACACAAGCACTTTCGGAAGGCTTCGTATCCTTCCTTCCTCAGACAAAATTCAAACACTAATACATCCGTTGTCTGCTTTTAATAACAGCATGATTAGTAACAATTCAATTAGTGATTATTCAATTAACCACCATGTTGTGTTATTTAAACTAGTTCTCATATATTTTAAAAATAAATAATTAAAAGTTATTGAGTGTGTTGGAACATCGCTTGACTTGATTGTTGCTTTAGTAATGTTTGTCCCTACTAGCTAGTTCGTATAAGGAATATGTTATACTTAACTTAAGACCTTACTTAATACTGCTTACTGTTCTAAATGTGCTCTCCCCAGTCAGAGGTAAAGCCAAAGGTCCCTAACTGTCACCCAAAAGAACCTGCTACGCTACCTAGCTGCCTAAACACTACCTTAACTGTCGTCATGTTAATTTCAGCAAAACACATTGCTACACTCACCCCATAACACTCTTAGTCCCCTTACTAAAATCTGCACAACCTATTAAATAAGTTACGTACCTTGTGTGCAAGAATGTTGCTAAAAATATATAAAAATACAGCCCATATAAAGTCTTACACTAGGTCATATAAAGTCTTATACTAGGATTGCTTATGTGGTCCCAATGTACCGTACCCTCAAAACCCCAGTACATGAACCACCTGTAAAGGGTCCTTCCCATTATATTTTAGACCCAATTATCTCCTTAGGGCTAAAAGTTTTAAAATACAGGTCAACGAAATAGTATCGTTTAACCCTGGAAACATGTGTGCGGCCGTCCTTATTTGCCATAAAAGGGAGGTTTAACTGTACATCCAAATCAGTGGTTTATCTGGCAGCTTGTAAGAAATGCCCGGCTTTCTATATCGGAAAGACCGAGAGGGAATTCAATAAGCGAATCTATGAGCATTTGTATGCAGTATCTAGAGGAGATACTAACAACGCACTAGCTTGCCACATTAAAGAACATGTAGACCACTGTTTTGGCTTTACGGCCCTAAAACAGATCAAGGCCGACCCCCATTTAGGCCCATGGCAGACCTTGTTAGAAAAAGAAGAACTTTTATGGCAAATAAGGACGGCCGCACACATGTTTCCAGGGTTAAACGATACTATTTCGTTGACCTGTATTTTAAAACTTTTAGCCCTAAGGAGATAATTGGGTCTAAAATATAATGGGAAGGACCCTTTACAGGTGGTTCTTGTACTGGGGTTTTGAGGGTACGGTACATTGGGACCACATAAGCAATCCTAGTATAAGACTTTATATGACCTAGTGTAAGACTTTATATGGGCTGTATTTTTATATATTTTTAACAACATTTTTGCACACAAGGTACGTAACTTATTTAATAGGTTGTGCAGATTTTAGTAAGGGGACTAAGAGTGTTATGGGGTGAGTGTAGCAATGTGTTTTGCTGAAATTAACATGACGACAGTTAAGGTAGTGTTTAGGCAGCTAGGTAGCGTAGCAGGTTCTTTTGGGTGACAGTTAGGGACCTTTGGCTTTACCTCTGACTGGGGAGAGCACATTTAGAACAGTAAGCAGTATTAAGTAAGGTCTTAAGTTAAGTATAACATATTCCTTATACGAACTAGCTAGTAGGGACAAACATTACTAAAGCAACAATCAAGTCAAGCGATGTTTCAACACACTCAATAACTTTTAATTATTTATTTTTAAAATATACGAGAACTAGTTTTAATAACACAACATGGTGGTTAATTGAATAATCACTAATTGAAATGTTACTAATCATGCTGTTATTAAAAGCAGACAATGGATGTATTAGTGTTTGAATTTTGTCTGAGGAAGGAAGGATACGAAGCCTTCCGAAAGTGCTTGTGTTACAATAAAAGTTCTTACGTTATTTCTTCAAGTCCGGTGACTTGTGGTTCTTACAGTTTTACACCTGGATTACTTCTTATGCTTACACTGGTGTAACATTTACTTTTGGCAGAGTTTACATCATATGAAAGCTGACGGCGGCAGTGTGTTTATAACGTGCAATAGTTGACTGTGATTGACTGGGTCCTTGGCGTCTTTTAATCTATCTAGTAGAGTTTTGACTAACCATGAAGAACAGGTATTAAATAAGGGTTTGAATTTTATCCCTACTAAACAGACTGATCTAGTGGACACCATCATTGATACCAAATTATTTACACGGAAGGTACAGCTTACCCTAGATTTTGGTAAAGATAGACAAGAGGTCGGACCTAGAAAATTTAGAGCAAATAGTACATACGTCCCACAGCTTAACCCCACTTTAGAGGTGTTTAGTAACGTTATGGACAATGAGATATATGATTACTATCATCATTTTAGGGTTAACCATCATAAATCTAACCTTAATTACCAACAAAGAAGAGCCCTGAATGACCTTAAGAATGATAGATCCTTGGCCATTAGACCAGCGGACAAAGGTGGCCCAATTGTCCTTATGGACATTTTTGACTACAACTTAAGGATGAAACATCTCCTAGATGATGATAAGTTTTATCAGAAGATAGATACACAAATGGTGGCTGATAAAGTGTTTAATATTTATTATACATTAGATGATTTATTGATGTCTTCTGACATTACCAAAGAGCTATATGACTTTTTTAAGGTTATTAACCCTATCATACCCATTGTCCAGGGACTTCCAAAAGTACATAAGTCTCTAACAGATCCACCAATGAGACCAATTGTAGCGGGTCAAGGGTGGGTCACGGAACCCCTCTCAGTTTATACGGACAACCTTCTAAGACCTTTGGTGGATGCTAACATAAGGATACTTAAAGATAGTAAACAGTTCTTACTAGACCTGTATTCCTTTACAAGAAATTTAAGGGATGATCAACCTTTTGTCTTGGTAACCCTTGACGTGATTAGTCTTTTTACAGTTATCCCCAATGAATTAGGCTTATCATACATTTCTGACTATTTAGGTATTCACTCCCAATTCACGAATACCAAAGTGGACCTGATTGCTCTGTTTTTGGAAATGATTCTTACAAACAACATTTTTATGTTTGGCACTGATGTGTATCTACAGAGAGATGGCGTAGCTATGGGCACATCTTGTGCCAATAGCTACGCCAACTTAGTAATGGCCACTTGGGAAGATAGATTCTTGTGTACTAATGAATTGTTTCAGAGACATGTTGGTATGTACCGTAGATTTGTGGATGACCTCTTTTTTATATGGTTTGGAGACGAGGAGACACTTGTGAGGTTCGTCCACTTTCTTGATACGTCCACCCATTTTCTTAAATTTACACTTAACTTTTCAAGGACCAGCATTTCATTTCTAGACGTGGAGATTACTAGGATGGAGAATGGGTTATTGAATACCTCTATCCACAGGAAGGCTTGCCACAGAAACAATCTTTTACACAAGCAAAGTATGCACCCTAACTATGTTTTTAAAAACGTACTGAGGGGTCAATTTATGAGGGCATCACGACTAGTGATGAGAAATTTAGATTTGAAACCTCAGAATTGATGAATAAGTTCTTAGAGAGGGGGTATGATAAAGAAAAAATTAATGACACTATCATAGAAGTAGAAGCTATGAGGCTTGATAGAGCTAGACCCTATTTTATGGAACAACATGAAGATTTGGAAGCAGTGAGTGCATCTGATGATTTTGTTAAAGCAACAATATATTATAGTAGGAATAGTGTCGATTTAGTGGATATGTTACACAAACATTGGGACATATTCCTCTCAGACAGTGAAGTGGGCAAGGTTGTGGGTCCTAAACCAAAATTAGTATATAGGAATCTTCCCAACTTAAAGAGATTATTGTGCAAGCCTAAATACTTACCTCCAAAGGTCATGAACATCAGTGATAGTACCAACACCGCACCATGTGGTAAATGTAACCAATGTTGTTACATTAATAAAGATACAGAATTTATACATCCGAAGACAATGCGAAGATATTGTTTTAATACCCATACTAGCTGTGAAACTAAGCACGTTGTCTACTTGGCAAAGTGCAAAATATGTTCATCCTACTATATTGGGAAGACCAACCGCATGCTAAAGGAGCGAATAAGGGAGCATAATTACCAAATTAGAATAGGTTCTGACACCAATGCCTTATCTAGACATCACAAGGAAGCTGGGGGTGACCATGTTTTCTCGTTTTACGTTATACAGTTTCTGAAGCAAGGAGTTAGAGGGGGAGATATCATTAATAGGACCCTTGAATGTGAAACCAGATGGATCATAAGACTTAGATCTGATATGCCACCAGGATTAAACGATAAAGTACAAATTAAACCTTTCCTGAAAAATAGAAGGATTTTTAAACCCCACTGAATAGAGATTTCTTGTATATATTAATCAGGTTTTATTTAGTGTGTTTTCACTGGTTGATTCATTGAGATGTATATAATGAATTTTCACTCTATACATCCTGGGTCCAATTTTATATTACTTAATATTTACTGATGTCTGCGACTATTACCTAATCTAAGAACATGATGTACATGTTGTATACCCATCTTAGATGCACACAATTAATACTTTATTCATTGCCTTGCCTTTAGTGCCTTGGTATATGCTCCCTTTAGGTTTGTTTTAATTGTAAAGTAGCTATACATGAACAATATTCCATCCATTGTTATAGCCTTTGTTGGCTTAGTACATGCTCCCCTTAGGTCAGTTTCATCACTGAATGCATATATTTATAGTCGCTACTGTTTTGGTATATGTTTCTTTTAGGTTAACTTTGATATTAATAATAATGTACCTACATATGAATGATTTTTCATTTACTGTTTTTGTCTAAACTATCCTAATAGATGGTTTCTCTAGATCAGTCTTAATATGTTTATATACACACAGAATATATATATATTTTTTACTTAGATAGTATATGACCTTGCACACAATAATAATAGTTTGTGCGAGCATATGATGGACTCTTTATATGTATAGGTATGTTCTTTTAACAATACCCTTTGCATTTTCTCCTTCTGATGACATACGCATTTATATCTATAGCTGTTAGGATGTCTTATATATATATATATTTTGAATATTCTAATTTGTATCTAATACATGATGTTGTCTCAGATGTGCGATGTGTTTTTATTATTGTACTAATGTTCTACGTTCTATATGCACTGTGCACTTTAAGTATGGTGCTAATTAGATGTTGTAGTGAGCAACCAATCAAATTTTATGCAAGAGTTTTTAAATGTTTTGCAAAGTAGCGAATTGTTGTTAGTCTGATGAAGCCTATTGGCGAAAGCGCTCACTTTGTTCTTGTTCATTAAAAAAGCTTTGCTTTACTGCTTGGAGTACTGCTGTTTATTCGTGAAGTATACACTGTGAAGGAATATACCCAGCGTTTCATAGCCGGTTGGACAGCGTGTATTTGTTTGGATTTTTGGATTTGTTACATATTTCTTTACACGCTAGTTCCAGCCTCTTTCAGTCTGCTGTTCCGCATTGGTTTTGTCTTTTTAAACTTATAAACAGATTGACTACCACACTCATACATGTTAACACTCTGGCTGTTCTCTCAAAATGACACTGCTGCCTACATGTGCTCAGTATTTATATGCAAGTGCTACATCTGGAAATGCTTCTTAAAGGTACATACACAAGCTTTGATCTACAGAGGTATAATGACCAAGTGAGTGGGACGTTTGTATCAAGAAATATGATTGGATGATTGAATTTGGGGAGTGGCTTGTTTCCGTTAAATCTATGAGAAGTGGGGGTGGGTGGGAATTTTGGCTAGGGTATCAGGACGGAGTGAGCCCAAGCATAGTGAGGGCAAATGGAGCAGGTTGAAATGAAACCACACGAGGCAACTGTTCAGAAAGCAGACAAAGAAAAAATCTAAAAAGTGAATTTGCTATGCAAACATTCCCCATGTTAGTGCTCAGCAATATTAAGGTGAATCTTCTTAATAATTAAGAATCAGTGAATGCTTGAATTATAATAAACAATTCTAGAAAATATAGGACAGGTTACAGACTGTGGGAGGTGCCATTAAGGACTGAAAAATAAAAGGCAAATAAAGTATATTTATAAAGAGAATATTGTTGACAAAAATGAAGTGTTAGTACTGTGGTAGCTAAATGATCTATACATACTGCTACTACAAATAGTGACTAAGAAATACACTATTATATCACTAGAATATATTTTGACAAGAGAACAGCATATGTAACTAAAAATACTATGACAAAAGCAGTAAAATATAACAGTCCTCGACTGTTATCATAATGACTACAACAGATACCAGCACAAACTGAGGTTACTTTTTTGGAGATAAACTCTTGGCTGGGCTTGTAAGGACCCCAAGGTCATTAGCCTGGTAACGTCCTATGATCCTATGTAACAGCAGACAGTATAATGCTTCCCTCTTTTACATTTAAAGTGACAACTTCAGAATGGGATAGTCATCTAGAATGAAAAATCATGAAGAGGCCATTTCACTTGTAGAGACACTCATAACACAATAAACAGTTTTGCGAGAGATAGCTTCTAATTAGAAGTCAGAATACAGAGAAACTCAGAATTAGCTTACATGGCATGTGCACCAGTATTGGAAAAGCTAGAGAACCTACTCTGTGGAATTTGAAAATGGTGGCCCTTTCGTCTCCAATATTAGTAAGCTCAGGCTGGACACAGAAAATGGGAGGAGCTCAAGTGAACCAGCAGCAAACTAGGTAAGAGTTGTTAGCACATGTTGAAACAAAACCAGATGAGGCAGCTGTCCAGAAAGCAGACAAAAAAAACAATCTGAAAACAGAATTTGCTATGCAAACATTCCCCATGTTAGGGCTCATCACTATTAAGGCGAATCCTCTTAATAATTAAGAATCAGTGAATGCTTAAATTATAATAAACAGTTCTAGAAAATATAGGTCAGGTTATAGATTTTGGGAGGAGGGGCAACCTAATCTATTTTGTAGTACATATTTTAAAGTTGGATTTTTATTAGTGAACAAGGTGCATAACATATTTCAAGGAGTGAACTTCACACCCTCCACATTGAGAAGTTTCTGTTTGGTTTGTTTCTATTAACTCATTCCCTCCATTATGCTCTTTTGAGTGTGTACCTTTAACTTCAACTGGGTGTGGCTTGAGCCTTAAAAAAATGTGGTCATCACTTTACAGTTCTAACAAATACTCATTAACAGAGGGCAAATATCAATACAGTTGTGTTTGCCATCATGTATGTTTCAAGATGAAATATTCTGATACATTGTATGTAGCATGGTACTGGAATTATTAATGCAAATATGAACAAGCGATATTTGATGCCTGGAGTTGCAGAAAGAGGTAAATGCAGAAACACCTGGAGGTGCACTCAGCTGTAATGAGTTTTAAGTGTGTTTCATACCTGTCCTTGCTGTTAATCCTGCAATTGACCTCCATTGATACTGTGTTCTTCTTACCATTCCTAGGTCAGTCTGCATCAACATCCTCAAGTCCACATATGAGTGATATGTGTATGTCACACATTCTATATGCTTTAACTGTGTTCACCTGGATAATGGTGTAAATGATTTGATCAGCAATGCTGTTTTTTCTCCTACACTAGCTGAAGTTCTTCCCTGTTCAGCACCACCAACTTCCCTCAGTTTTTGCCAGGTGTGTGCTTTTTTAAGCATCCGATATGTAATGTATGTTGGCCATGTAAATGAATTAAATACTTATTTTATGTAGATTCTGTGAAACATGTATACAGTAGACTGCAAGTAAAGTCATTACTTGTAACATTGCAGTAATATATATATATATATATATATATATATATATATATATATATATATCATATGCCTTTAAAGATATTCATCATGTGATGTAGGCACATTGTCCTGATTTGTGACTTTCTATCTTGCAGCATATCAACTATTTGTATCATCCAGGAGCTCATCCAGTGATTATGATGTTATTCATGATATGTCTTAACATGGTATTATGGCCCCTGTCACCCAAGACCTTAAGTTGTTTGGAGAGTCCATCTAGGATTTTTTACAGTGATGTTGCCTCAGTGTAGCCTCAGATGTGGATGTCCACTTGTCTAGCTATTCAGAGGATGCTGCCTCAGTGGATGTTAAACAGGGTGAGGTCGTTGACCAACACACCACAGTTGACAGCACTTTCACTGCTGGCAGTCCCACACAACAAACAGAAACAGGATGTTATGGTAGACATAGGTGAGAATATGTTGCGCATGTTCAGGTGTCATAGTGTGTTTGCCTCCTGTTGCAGGCAAGTGAATAATCACAGTTGTGATGCCCATGCACTGGCCCAGCAATCAAGGAGCCTCAAGCCTCATCACTAACCCCAGTGAGAGGTGTCCACATATGGGAGGATAAAAAAATACTCACACAGTAAAGTACAATTTCTCTTAAGAGCACAGAGATCACAGTCAGTCTGGGGTCGGTTTCTCCCTTTCTCTCCAGATCCCCAATAAGACTCACCACTGGCACAGCTATATGGTCCAGATCTCAGCCTAGTGGTCAAGCTAAAACCTCCAGCACTCTCTCTGTCTAACCAGTGCTTCAAGTCCCTGCCCCAGTAGCTGATACATGACACACTTTGGGATATCAGTTATATACAAAGACACAGAAACTCCTGAGGAACACTGGCAAAGTTTCTCCAACTATGCCCCCTGTCTGCCAGGCTATAAGGTAGCAATCACTGCCACCAACCACTAATATCAGCTACTAATAAGACCCTTACCAAAGGGTTTCCAAATATTACTGTGCTATATTATTATCCAACTGGTAAGTGTGACTGAACAGCAAGGCTTATTTGGGGTGGCTTGGACAATATCACTATATACATGCAATGTACTCTAGAGCCACAGTTGAAAGGTTTAAAAATATTTAATAATAAATAATAAAAACACAAGACAATAGTTCTTACTACACAGTGCTAGTCAAGAGTTCAGAGATCACAGGAAAATGCTTAAATAATACAGTAGAATAGTTCTGGCATCAATACAGAAAAAAACAACTAGTCTAATCGTCCTATTTCCCAGTTATATCTAAGAGAAAACATAATTCTAAAATCAACCTACATATAGAGCAAAGCAGTGCTGGTGAGTTGGATGTTCTCAAGACAAATACAAATTGCTCTGAGTCTCTCTGTCCTTAAATTGATAACACAGTACTACTGACTCATTTCAGATTACATCATCTCTCTCTCTCTCTCTGGTTCCTAGGCTAACAGAAACCCAGAGTGTAGCAGCCATTTTGATCTTGCACCTAGTCAGGAAGCTACAGCAATAAAATACATTATACATGCAAATTCTAGTAATTAACTCTGGTCTCAAAACAATAGCAAGAATTCCTTCATCCAGACATCTTGGCTCTGAGTTTGAGATCAAAGAATTATACAATGCTTGATTTATCAGCTTTCCTCCAGCAGAGTGAAATGTGGTTACATTTTTGAAGTTTAACATTTAACACCATTTTCTTCCATTTAAGAGAGCAAGCCTGTGGCTTATATTAGTATTTACAAATGACAGAATTATCTACAAAATTCTATCTGGCTAGGTTGGCAGTATTCATATATCTTCACAACAGTAATGGCATCATTCAGACATCCCTGCACTTACCCATGCCACAGATTATGTGGCACCCCTGCTACATGTGATGCATGAATGACAAGACCACAGACACAGTGAGGTTATGGTTGCTTTGGCCACTCAGAATGAGAGTCCACTAGCTGTGGCACAGACAGTGGAAATCCTGTTCTATATGCTACTTCAGCAGTGTTGCACTACCAGCAGGATTCTGCATTCCCTGACTGTGCTCAACAGACTGCAACCTCTGAGAGGTGGGTCATCTCTCTGCAGAACCCCACCATTGGTCATTGAAAAATCACTGTCTGTAGTCCAACCTACATAGAATTCATCTGCTGGCCCATCTGCTGAGGTCCCTTCAGTCACAAGGCCTTCAACTCACAGTCATGCTCCTTCATCTCAACATGGTGTTGTAGCCCTATCCATCTCCTTTGTGAAGCAATCAGGGATGTGTCTATACATAGTTAGGGCAGAGCAGGCAGTAATGTGAGACATCAACATGCCCACCCAAGACTGTGTTACAGTGTGTCCAGTAGTGTAGTACAGATAGCTGACTCATATAATTGCAAAACCACTGTACCATGACAAGTATTTCTTGAAATTAATATTTCTGCATTATGTCCTGAGTGGTTTCTCTTTTTCATATTATTGTATTGTAGAAATATGTATTTGTAGCACTGATATGTGTTTCTTATTGTTTACTGAACAGTGCTACAACAGTCTAATGTTGTGTATGTTTACCTGTGTCAGTTGTGCCCTGAGATGATAATGCCTGTTTTGACACATTTGAAAATGTTCATGTTGTAATATGCTATGATTATATTATGTGTGATGCCCAGTATGTACATCTAATGGGTACTTGCTATTAGATGAAATCTGTCTTGCTGTGGTGTGGCAACACCTGAACATCAATGTTCAGTGCGTGTACTCATGTACATGTGGCTTGTCATAATTCAAATATTTGGATTAGATGCTACCTTGTTGCCTGGGCCTGCACCTGTGGTCACAGCCTATGTTTCCTTTGCCTGTGATTTCTCTCCTCTATGTCCTCCTGCCTATCCTCCGATACCTGTGGGATGTCCTCTTCAGACATTTGGGGTTCTTAGTGTAGTTCACCCATACCTGCAGCTGGAAGAGCACCAAGTCCTTTGATTAGTATGTTGTGCAGCATGGTGCACATTATCATTCTTGCTGCCTTTTCAGGTGTAGTTTGCAGTGCATCCCCAGATGTGTCCAGACATCTGAACCCAGCTTTCAGTACACCAAACACATGCTCTATGGTGTTTCTGGTTGTTGCCTGTACTCTATTGTAGGCCTCCTATGCAGGGTCTGATGGTTTATGTTATGGGGTCATTAGCCACAGATTAAGTTGATAACCACAGTCACTTGTTTTGGGGAATAAAAACACTTTTGGTTATAATGGATATTTTTGTGAGGGATATCCTTAACTTTCATCCTAGCTGTGCTCCTGTACTTACCCAGTAGCAGTCCCTCAGGTATTTCACCTTGCTCCCTTGCTGGAATGTAGCCCTCAATCCACTTTACCTCTAAATGGCAGCATTATGGACACTTCCAGGGTGTGTTGCCATGATGTTTGTTATGCAGCCATCTGCTGCACACACAACTTGTCAGTTGATGCATGGCCATCCTTGATAGGCATGTATGTGAAATCTATTGCACCGAGTACACATGGGAAGTTTGTAATGACATAGAACTGCTGCATTACAGTTCCCTGCTCCATGGGGGTGGATGGAAAGTGTATGTAGTTATCCACCTTGTTGCACATTGCTTCCAAGAACTTTGCCAGAATATGACTGGCAGCTGTCTGGGATACTCCCACAGCATCCTTCATGTGTCTCTGAAATGTCCCAGATGTAATACACCCAGGCTGAGACATGATTTGGTTTCAAGGGAGATGGGGTTTTCTCACAGGGGCTGCACAGAGATGTGTGGGGCACATATGTTGTAGACAGCCTGCACAAGTTTTCAGTCTAAACAGGATCTGTTGTTTATTTGCTGGTCTACCAACTGCTTTAGTTGTAGCCTTGCTATGACTCTACTTGGCTGCCTTCTAGGACAGACAGTCACAACCTCATTTATGCCTTGCATCACTGTAATCTGTTCCAGTATGTTAGCAGCAGGTTGCATTTTTATATATTTTATTGATGTCTTGTTACAGATTTTACCATAATCTGTAGTATACACTTGAATTCCTTAACATCTGGAAAGTACGAGCTGACAATTTTAGAAACCTAGTCGGCATGGCTGTTCATCTCATTTGAGCTGCATTGTGGGCACACAATGTGTTTTGGAATCAGTAGCATGTACAGAATCCTTAATTACCCTATGCTGACTACTTAAGTACTCAGACTACATTCAGCGTGGCTTCTGGAAGGTGCATTGAAGTCTTCCTTCTGCATGCTGCACTGTCCGCAAATAGCTTCAGAGAGCTTTATGAAATCTTGTCCACAGAGTTCAGGATAACCATTTACTCAGGAAGCAATATCTGCATAACTCAATAAGCCTCCAGGAATGTTTTCTAGCATATTCGGTACCAACACATGCAAGTGTTCTATTTTGGGGGGGACCATAGTCATCTATAGTCTTGTGATTGCTTTTTTACTAACAACAGAATTAAACCTAACAAAGCTCATTTATGTTTTGCCCACTTAACAAGTGACAGAGTATCAAGGACAACAAAACTATTTTGTAAGGCCACAGTTCACTTAACAATTTTGAAAATGCTGTATATACTCATCTAGTCTAGGGCAGCTTAAAAACATATGTTTCCATGTACATATGTTTCCCTCTTCACATCTAAATAAATATTTGGCACTCTTACAGCCATTATATTTAGCCTTCTCAGAATATAGAAAAACTTATGAAGGGACTCCTAAGTGGCACAGTGGTGCAGTGATTAATATTGTTGCCTCACAGATACAGGTTCTCTGCTTCAAGTCTTGGCTGCAGTGCCTTCTGTGCAGAGTCTGCATGACCTCCCTGCAGTCACGTTTGTTTCTTCTGGGAACTCCAGTTTCCTCCGATATACCAAAGATATGCATCTGGAGCATTTCTCCCCGGGCCTCTGCTGAAAATAGGCTCTGCCAAACCTCTCAACTGCACAGATTTTTGCAGAATGTCAAGAATTGTGGCCTCATATTTTTGGTCCATTTTTCATAAAATTGTGTTTCTCTGACAAATTAGTGACAAATCATTAAAGACTAAGTTAGAAAATAATGACAGGCATTTGATTTTTAGACGTCATATCCTTCAGAAAATTCATGCTAACGCAAAACCTGTTTTTCTATCAATTTTCTAAGTTTGTAAGATCAATATTTAAAATTTGCCAATATTTCTGGTCCTTTGTCCCACTTTTATTTATGGTTTTGTCCAGATTTAGAGGTTGAGAGGTATGCTCTGTCCTAGTTGGACTTTCCCAGTCAACAAATGTTAAACAAATAAAATAAATAAATTTGTGATGCCCCTGCACTGGCCCAGTAATCAAGGAGAACCAATCCTCACCACTAACACCAGTGAGGGATGTGCACATTGGGAGGATGACAAGTACACACACAGTAGAGTACAATTTCCTTTAAGAGCACGCAGAGATCACAGTCAGTCTGAGGCTGGTTTCTCCCTCTTTCTCCAGATCCTCAATAAGACTCCCCAATGGCACAGCTATAGGGTTAAGATCTCAGCTGAGTGGTCAAGCCAAAACCTCCAGCACCCTCTCTGCCCAACCAGTGCTTCATGACCCTGCCCGAGCAGCTGTCTGAAACACACACACACACACACACACACACACACACACACACACACACACACACACACACACACACACACACACGCACACGCACACTTTGAGGTTTAATTTATATACAGACATACAGACACTTCTGGGAAAAGCTGGCACATGTTCACTGTCTATGCCCCTTCTGCCCAGACTATAAGGTAGAAATCCCTGCCACCAACCACCCTTTATCAACTATTATAAGGCTATTCCCAAAGGGTGACCAACAATACTGTGTAATGTTGCTATTATCCAAATGGTAAGTGTGACCAAACTTTTAAGGTTATTTAGGAGTGACCTATACAATGTCACCAAATACATATGCAAGTTCTTTAAGAGCTTAAATATCTCTAAAAAACAGCCACAATTAAAAGGTTTAAATATATTTAATAATAAATAAAAGCACAAGCAATACTCAACTCAACACAGTGACAACAGAGTTCAGAATAACAGGAAATACTTGAAAACAACATTGCAGGACAGTCTCACACAAATGCAGAAAACATCTAGACTGATCTTACTATATTCCTATCTATATCTAAGAGAGATACTATGATGATCTAAGTCTTACTTACAGAGCCATCAAATGTAAGCACTGAATGGATGTTTACAGGTCCAGAGACAAATACAAAATTCACAGACTTTCTCTCTGAGATATTTCTTAAATTACTATCAAACATTTCTGCTGGGTTATCTCAGATTACATAATTATTGTCACCTCTGCCTTTAGTTTCCAGGCTAACAGAAACTTAAAATATAACACCTCTGTGTTAAAATATTTATCTGTCTGAAGTTTTACCTAGAACTGGAAATCTTAAAACTGTTAAACACTTTTACCCTGGAAACCTGTAATTATTTCTGTTTCCAGACAATAGAAAGAATTTCTAGCTGCAGACATTCTGTCTCCAAGCTGAGATAACCACCATCATAAACAATTCAACTTATTTTCTTAGTGTTTTGCTCTTTTACAGTAGGTGCACTGTGGTTACATTTTTGAAGCTCAGCACATAACATACAGTTTTCCTACATTTGTAATACAAGCATACAAATCATGTTACTATTCACAAATAACACAGAATTATTTAGAAAATTCCAGCTAGCTGGACTGGCAGCCATCACATTTCTCCCCCCAATGAGAACTCAAGCTAGTTTTTCAAGTGACCCTTGAGAAACATTGTTTGAGAGGGTTGAGCCTATCTGGGAATACCTTACTCCATTCCCTGTCTTGAGATCCCATCTGTGTTTGCATTGCTAACCCCACTGTGGTGCTGCACTGACATATCATCTGCTTACAATCCTAGGCTCCACCTTAGTAACTTGCCATTTTGCTGGCTGGTTTGAAGTAGCCATGTTAGGGGATTGTGGTCTGTAACTACAGTGAATTTTCTTCCATACAGATAAGGCTGATGTTTCTGCAGTGCCCACACTATGACTAGACATTCCTTTTTACAGCAGCAAAACAATACTCCCTGGGTTGAAGCCTACAACTGAGATAAACCACTGGGTGCTCTTCTCCCTCTGAAGAAATCTGGCTAAGTATAGCCCCCACCCCATGGTTTGAAGCATCCAGCTGCACAACAAATTATTTGCTGCAATCTGGACTGGCTAACATAGGGGGTCTTCCCAAAGCTGCTTTAAGCTTCTGGAATGCCTGCTCACATGCTTGGGTCCACACTACCTTATTTGGCCTGCTTTTCCTTGTCAGGTTTGTAAGGGGAGCAGTTATGGTACTATAACTGGGGACAAACTTTCTGTAATACCCAGCTGTCTCTAAAAATGCACTCACCTGCTTTTTGGTGACAGGTGCAGGCCATGCCTGAATGGCTTCCACTTTGGCCGGTTCTGGCCTGATCTTACCACTCCCCACTCTATGTCCCAGGTAGGAGACCTCTGTCATACCCACCTGACATTTGCTGGGCTTAAAGGTCAACCCTACCCTCTGTAGTCTGCCCAGCACCTCCATGACATGCTGAATGTGCTCTTGCTAGGAATGGCTGTAGATGGCAATATCATCTAGGTAAGCAAGGGCAAAATCTCCTGCTCCTGCTAGGATATGATCTACCAGCCTCTGGAAAGTTGCTGGGGCATTTTGCATCCCAAAGGGCATCTTTGTGAACTCATGCAAGCCAAAAGGAGTCACAAAGGCTGACCTCTGTCTAGCACTAGGAGTCAAAAGCACCTACCAGTAACCCTTGGTAAGATCAATGGTGGTAAGATACTTGCCCCACCCAGCTGCTCAAGGGCTTCATCTGTCCTAGGCATGGGGTAAGCATCTGACTCTGTGTGACTATTTAATTTCCTGTAGTCCACACAGAACCTGGTGCTGTCATTCTTCTTTGGTACCAGCAGCACTTGGGAGGCCCAGGGACTGCTGGACTCCTGAATTACCCCTATTTCCAACATTTCCTGTATCTCCTCCCTCAGAGTCTGTTTGACTCTCTCAGGCACCCTATAAGGGCCTGCTTAATAGGCCTTTGGGGTCCTGTATCCATGTGGTGTTGCACCAGGTGGGTGCACCCTGGTTTCCCAGTGAACATTTCCCTAAACTCCTGTAACACTGCTTGGATTTCTCGAACCTGCATAGGGGATAGCTGCTGGGACATTGCTACCCCTTCCACTGAGGTGTCAGTCCAAGCCTCACTGAGGAGATCAGTCACCAGATCCTCCTCAGACTCTTCCTGCAATCCACTGCAAATACTCAGCACAAGGGTATCCCTATTATGGTAAGGTTTCCTCATGTTAACATGGTACAATTTGTGCCCCTGCCTCCTGCCTAGTAGTTCTACCAAGTAGTTACCATCACCAACCTTCCTTCCCACCTTGTAGGGTCTCACACTCACTGCCTGCAGCTTGTTGTGTCTGAGAAGAATGAGAACCATTACCTGCTGCCCTACAGCATACTCTCTAGCTCAAGCATTCCTGTCATACCAGACGTTTTTCTGCTGTTGGGCTTTGCCAGGTTCCCCTGGGCCAAGCCCATGAGTTCCCTAAGCCTTGTCCTGAGGTTTAAGACATATGCCACAACAGACTCCTTCCCGGGTTCACACTCACCCTCCCACTCATCTCAAATTAAATCTAGAGGTTCCCTCACCCTATGCTCATACAACAACTCAAAGACTGAAAAACCTGTGGATTCTTGGGGCACCTCTCTGTAAGCAAACAACAGATGGGGCAAATATTGTCCCAGTCCCTCCTAAACTGCTCTGCAAATGCCCATAGCATTGTCTTGAGTGTAAAGTTTAACATCTCAACAAGACCAGTCTGGGGATGGTGGGGGTGGTCTTTAGATGCTTTACCCCACAGTACTTCCATAGACAAGTCAGCAGGTCTGACATGAAATTGGCACCTCTGTCAGCCAGTATTTCCTTTCAGAAACCTACCCTGCTGAAAATCTCTAACAAAGCATTTGCCACCTTTTCTGCCTCAACTGAGGACAAAGTCACTACCTTCAAAGTATCTAGTAGCATAAGGTGCTACCACTAGGATATACTTTTTCCCTATGGAACATTAGGTACTCAGAGGCTCCATGATAGCCATAGCTACCCTCTAAAATGGCTCCTAAATCACAGGCAAAGGCATCAAAGGAGCTTTCACTTCTCCTGCCTTGCCTACCTTATGGCACTGTTGACAAGTCCTACAGTACCTGGTTACATCTCTGGAAATCCAAGGCCAATATAAGTTCTGCATAATACGTCTCTTTTTATGTTTTATGCCCATATGACCTGCAAAGAGAATATCATGGGATATGGCTAGAAGTGCCAGATGGTAGACTCTGGACACCCAACTGTTGTATTCTCTCACCCTCTAGCCCTCCCTCAGGAGTCCACTCTATACAATCCATTGTCCCAGGATACAGAATCCCCTTTCCCTTGAGAATCAGATACCTCACTAGCTACCTCTTTCAGGCCTTGTAATGTAGGGTCTGAGAGCTGAGCCTGTCTCAACTCTCTCTTTGTAACCCTTCCCAGCTCTCCTTCCACAGGAAGTCTGGTATCCTCTGACAGCCGGTGCCTCACTGTCAGCCTGGGTACTACTTCTCACCTCTGCCCTTGCAGTCACACTATCCAAGGGAACATCAGTACCCACAAGCATCTGTGGCTCACCTTCAGTCTCACTGCTACAGGGTAGCACCATCCCTGAAGTAACCACCTCAGCAGTCCTGGCAGCAAGTCTGTCTGCATCTCTCCCAGGCTACCAGACCCACATGCATGTCTTTAAGCCTTACTATGTGTAACTGCATGAACACACAGTACTGGATTATCAAAATCATTCCATATCCAGACATCTGCAGGGATATCCTCAAACACACCTACTTGCTTGCTTCCTTTTCCACCCTCCCAGTCAAGGTGAACCCCAAGTAGACTGCCCAGGCAAGTAGTGCTCCGCTATAACCATTGAAGGCTTCACCATGGTTATGTCAGAGGCTGTGTCTCATAGGTTCATAGGTTAGTACTAGGCTAACTGTCATTATGGGCCATTTTAAGCCTAGCCAATTACCCCATGTGAGAATCAAACCCTGTACCTTGTGTCTACAAGGTAAACACCTTAACCATTATGCCATCCTCCCACCCTGGTCTCTTTGCCATTCACTAAGATAGGATATAACCTCTTGTGGTAGTTTGTTACCCTTGTTGTCTTGAGGCAACTTACTGTAGGCATTTTGACATTCCTACTTACTGGCCCTCCCACCTTTTTTTCCCCACCTTGCATCCATGGACATCTATATGCTGCATGGCACCATGGTTGCATTTAAAACATTTAACCCTTGGTCATGGACAGGTAGCTGGACTAGTGGTTTCTCCTGCTACTGATGAACTCTGTTGGGGCAGTCTGGGCTGCCCACCATGGGTTCCCTTAGACCCATGAGCAGCACTGGGTGTCCCTTTCCTGTGCAGGGATGCCCTGCTTACTAGGTATAGGTCTCTCTTCTTCCCCATCTCATCTACAGTAAGGCATTGTCTATCAGCTAGCCATATTCTCATGTCCTCAGGCAAAGTGCTAAGGGCTTATTCCCTCACCAAAAGGTCTGCCACCCCTTCAAAAGTGGTGACCTGACATCCATTCATCCACCTATGAAAATAAGTGCTTAGTTCAGCAACATATTCACACACACTTTCATCTGCCTTGTGTTTATGCTCACAAAACTTTTTTCTGTAAGCTTCAGGTGTTAATTTAAAGCATTCTAGCAAACAGTTTTTTACAACATTATAATTTAAGCAGTCATTATCAGACAGTTTGGACATTATGGTTACAGCTTTACCATGGAGTAAGGGGGTCAGCAACTGTATCCAGAGCCCTTGGTCATCATACTGTTTACATACCCTTTCAAACATATGAATGAAACTATCAAAAGTATCCCCTTCTGTAAATTGTGGAAGAAATGTACTGACCTGTGTTGCTTCTGAGGTTCACTCGCTCCCTTCCCCATTATCTCCACGACTCTGTCGAAGAGTCAGCATCTCCTTTTCATGTTGCCTCTGCTTCTCCTTCTCCTCAGCTCCCAGGCATCACAGTTTCTCATTTTCCTGTCTCCAGATGCCTCAGCCTCTCTGCTGCCTCTGTTTCTAAATGCTTGGCCTCTATCCCAAGTCTCTCTAACTCCAGATGGATTTTTAAGTCCTCAGTGGAAAGGTTGAGCTGTCCATCATCTGAGAGTTGTACATCCCCACAGCCAGTCCGATTGTCCTCCTGGTTGCTATTCTCTGATGCACCTCTGACTAAAGCTGCAATCACATCTACTTTAGTCAGGTTGGCATGCACCAGTCCTTTAGCCTGGCACACCTCAGCCAAATGGCTCCTTGTCAGCTTACCATAGTCCTCTGCAGACATGCTTGCCTGCTCTCCCTGACTAAGCTAACAAAAAATAAGACAATTGTGATATGAACTCTGAATGTTCACTGCATGGCTGATTAAAAGTCCAAGCACCTTCAGTGATCACTGTACACAAGCTACAGAAATTCAGCATTCACAGCACTACAAGCCAAGTAATATGTGATGTGGCTAACTTATCACTATCAACCAATTAATATTTGATGTGGCTATCCCACCACTGCCAAACAATTAATACGTGATGCCCCTGCACTAGCCCAGCAATCAAAGAGCCTCAATCCTCCCCACTAACACCAGTGAGGGACGTACACATTGGGACGATGACAAGTACACACACATGCAGTAAAGTACAATTTCCCTTAAGAGCACACAGAAATTACAGTCAGTCTGGGGCTGGTTTCTCCATCTTTCTCCAGATCCCCAATAAGACTCCCCACTGGCACAGCTATAGGGTTAAGATTTCAGCCGAGTGGTTAAGCCAAAACCTCCAGCACCCTTTCTGTCCAACCAGTGCTTCTTGACCCTGCCCAAGTAGCTGACACACACACACACACACACACACACACACACACACACACACACACACACACACACACACACACACACACACACACACACACACTTTGAGATTTAATTTATATGCAAATACACAGACACTACTGGGGAAGGCTGGCACAGGTTCACTAGCTATATCCCCTTCTGCCCAGACTATAAGGTAGAAACCACTGCCACCAACCACCCTTTATCAGCTACTATACGGCCCTTCTTAAAGGGTGACCATTTCTATTGTGTAATGTTGCTATTATCCAAATGGTAAGTGTGACCAAACTTTTAAGGCTATTTAGGAGTGGCCTATAAAATGTCAACAAATACATATGCAAGTACTCTAAGAGCTTAAATATCTCTAAACAAACCAGCCACAATTAAAAGGTTTAAATATATTTAATAATAAATAATAAAAGCACAAGACAATACTCAATAACTCAATACAGTGACAACAGAATTCAGAATCACAGGAAATGTTTTAAAACAACGTTGCAGGACAGTCTGACATAAATACAGAAAACTTCTTGACTGATCTTACTATATTCCTATCTATCTGTAAGAGAGATACTATGATCTAAATCTTACTTACAGAGTCAGGCAAATGCAAGTGCTGAATGGATGTTTACAGGCCCAGAGACAAATACAAAATGCACAGACTTTCTATCTGAGATAGTTCTTAAATTACTATCAAACATTTCCGCTGGGTTATCTCAGATTACATAATTCTTGTCACCTCTGCCTTTACTTTCCAGGATAACAGGAACTTAAAATATAACACCTCTGTGTTAAAAAATACTTATCTCTCTGAAATTTTGCCTAGAACTGGAAATTGTAAAACTGTTAAACACTTTTACCTTGGAAACCTGTAATTATTTCTGTTTCCATAGGTTTATAGGTTGGTACTAGGCTATTTGCCCAAAGGCATTTAGAAGCCTAGCCAGAATGTGTTGGCTTTCGCCACCCCCTTAGATTAGTTCCCTGTGCCTCTGTCCAGCAGAGCCACTGAAGTGATCCCTGAGGTAAACTTTCTGTTTCCCATCCACTCGTCAAGGTTTTGTTTGAAGAATGTTAGTGAGGAACTCTGCCTAATGTATACTGGGGATCTTGTTCCAAAGCTTGGGAAGTCTCTGGGACAGGAATCTATCCCTCCAGCACGTCCTATTTATTGTTGTGGTGATGTTTAGATCCCTAGATCATGTGGCTCGAGGGGATAAGGTTTTCTTTAGGTGGAGCATGTCTATCAATTCTGGGTTGGACATGGCCTTGTATGTCAGGCTGAGATCACCTCTGATTAGGTGGTATGCAACCGAGTACAACTGGAGCTTCTTCGGTCGAGCTGCATAGGGCATCTGTTTGAGGCCAGTTATCCTCTTGGTTTGGTACTTCTGTGGTTTTTCCAGCTGTTGCAGGTGTCTTGTAAGGTACATCCCAAATGGGGAGTTGTACTCTATGATGGGTTTGATGAGTGATGAGTAGAGGGGCACAATGACCTCTTTTGATCTGGATGCGAACCCTTTTGTGATTAGGTGGGCCACGTAACAGGATTTTCTAACCACTTTGGCAATGTGTTTATCAAAGGTGAGATTACTATCTACTTGGGTCCACAGATCCCTTATTACGTCTTCCATATTTAGGGGACTACCACCTATGTGGTAATTTGTGGGTACTTTTTTTTTACTAAAGCGGATGACTATGCACTTTTTGGCATTTAGCTTGAGGCCATGATTTTTGACACCAGGTATCCATCTTAGTGAGACCCTTTTGGAAGATGTCTGTGTCAGCTGGAGAGTCAACTATAGCCTCTAGTTTGCAGTTGTCTGTGAACTTGGTCAGCCATAGTCCTCCTGTGCTTGCCTGTACCTCTGAGAAATATATGCCGAACAGGAGGGGTCCTAGGACTGAGCCCTGGGGAATGCCAGTTGTAACTGGTTTAGATTTGGACCTAGCTCCCACAACTCTCACCATGTGGGTTCTGTCTGTGAGCCAGTTGGCAACCCATCTTGTGATGTAGGGGTTTATGTTCAGGCTGGTAAGCTTGTCTATAATACCAGAATGGGGAATGGTGTTGAATGCCTTACCGAGGTCTAGGTAGGCTGTGTGTACCACATTTCCCTTGTCTATAGCCTTGGTAACTGCCTCAAAGAAGTCCACCAGGTTTAGGAGGCATGATCTGCCCTTAACAAAGCCAAACTGGGTAGGGTCCAGTGTTTGGAGGTTTCCAATGTCTCTGTTAATGAGTTCCATGATGATGTGCTCCATAGCCTTGTAGACCAAGCTAGTCAGGCTTATAGAGCGATAGTTCCTGGGGTCTGTTGTGGCTCTACCTTTGTGGAGCGGAATAACCATTGCTGTGCACCACTCTATGGGTATGTAGCCTGTGGAGAGGCTGAGTTAATAATAGAAAAAAATTCTAGCTGCAGATATTCGTTTTCCAAGCTGTGATAACCACCATCATAAACAATTCAACTTATTTTCTTAGAGTTTTGCTCTTTTCCAGTAGGGTGCATTGTGGTTACGGTTTTGAAGCTGAGCACATAACATACAGTTTTCTTACATTTGTAAGACAAGCTTACTATTCTTAAATAACACAGAATTACTTACAAAATTCCAGCTAGCTGGACTGGCAGCCTTCACAAAATTATGACTTGTCCTTGATTTGATTGCCAGCTTTGGAACCCTATATGGGATTATTCACCCCTGGTTTGTTCTAGGGGTCTCACAGATCTTTGATAAATTAGTTATAACTCTTAATATTAGAGAATATTTAATTAGCTGTAAATTTGTAAGTTTTACTAGTGATATGTTTATGACTATATTCCTCCAACTATGTCTTGTAAAAAAATAAACTATTGAGGTGGTGCAGAACTTCTCTGCATTTGATGCTTATTATCATATATAAATTAATAAAGCTCTAAATTAAATGCTGACCAAAATCCAAACTATTTGAGCCTAATGGCATAAAATCATTTCAGGACTACTGAGCAGCTGATGCCATAACACCATTTTTTTAAACACATTTATTAAATTATCACTTAAAATACAGGCAAACATACATCAACAGAAAAGAAAACAAACCATATTAAAATGTTTTCCTTTTACATACATTATACATCATATATTTTTCTTTCTTTATATCTATAATCAGTCTAAAACTGCATAATTTGCTCAATTTCCTACCTTCCCTTAATCCTCACTCCTCCTTCTCCTGAATATTAGTCTGCATGTATTGTTCATACAAATTCCATTTATTTGTATGTAATTTGCTTCTTCCCTTTTTTAAAGATCCTTCTTCCACTTCTTTTCTCTCATTTACAACATTCAGTATTTCAAATGCAGACACTTTAGACTTTGATTTCCATTTTCCAGTAATTACTATTTTGGCAGCCATCAGAATTAAACTTAACAAGGCATTACTATGCTTAGGCAATTCATATCCTGTGTCACAGCTCAAAAGCATTGTTTCCTTAGTTACAGCCATTTACTCATCCAATATTTCTGACAGAGTAATCTATAGGGATTCTTTTAAATCTGCCAACTCATTCCACTCCCAAAATGTATGTTCCCAGTTACTTCTATCCTCCCCATTACACCTCCAACATGTGCTATTTACCTGGGTAAAAATTCTTCTTTGTGAAGTAAAGAAAATATCTATGCAAACATTTTCAAGCAAAAATTCTAAACAGTTTGGACTTTGTTTCATACTTGGGAGCTATACATATGTCCTCCCATTGTTCCCTTGTAATTTGTTTTTCTAGTCTATCTTTCCAGTCTTCTCTAACCTTCTCTAATTGATTCTTATGGTTATCATGAAATATTTTTGCAATATTTTATATGCCTACTAATAATCCCCTTTTCAACAGCAGCTTCTGTCTAGATTCAACTAAAAACTCTACCAGAGCAGGTCTTTCACTTAGGATTCCCCAATCCCCTTCTGTTTGCCTATACTCTGGCAGTGTCTAACCTGCAGTCCAAACTTCTCCTTGGCCTCATCCCATTCTATTAGCATTCCCTGTCTAGTTAATTGCTCCCAATACCTTGGTTCTCTTACCAGTTTTCTCCATTAAATTCCAGCCCCCTCTTAGCTATTTTCTGTACCCCTACTTGCAGTCATCCCTAGTGTCAAAAACTAATTTCTTCATCCTCGTGTTGGCTTAGCTCTTACAGTACTTTCTGCTACCATATGAATATAAAATTCTACATGGCTGTTATACTTCTTAAGAATCTGCATCCAAAATCCCACTTCATTTTATTTCTTGAACTTTCCCCTGCTTCATCATCATCCTTTTCCATTTTGAATTATTATCATCTGCTTGTACGATTTACTTATATAAACATTAACTGGGTAGCTCTAAAATATCCCCTAAAATCAAGTAATCCTAAACTACTTTCTATTGGAAGGATCAACATACCCCACTTAACTCTTGCCCTCTACACCTCCCAGATAAATTCCTTCAACTCATTATTAATTATTATCCACAACTTCTCCTTTGGTTGATGAAAATAGGCATGAACTGTGTATAAAACTAAAGGTACTTTTTCACTTCTTGTATATTACTGTCCATATCCGTAAACAAGAACATCCAGTTTCCTCAGTTTTTATATTATCATAGGATCATAGGAAATTACTAGGTTATTGACCCTGAGGCCCTTACAAGTCTAGCCAAGAATTTAACCTACATTCCAACAAGTCAGCACTTTATAGACTAGCTATTTACCCCATGTGAGAATCAAATCCTGCAGCTTGTGTCTGTAAGGTGAACACCTTACCCATTATGCCAACCTCCCTGACTAATTTTTTGTTTAGCCTTTTCCCACATATCCTTAGCTGCCATAACAGAAGCCTTCTTAATCCATACTCCTAAATACTTCATCTTATCGTGCCCTCATAAATATTTGTATTACTGAACCAGTTTTTTGTGTGGGGACATAACTTACTGCTATAGTCTTTGCTTTAGCTTCATTAATTTTATATCCCAAAAAGAAATGTAACCATCTCTGAATATTCCACAGTACTGAGATGTCCTTTTCTGGATTTATTAAGTACATAATAATATCATCTGCAAATAAAGCCAACTTTTCTTGATCACCATAACAATTATTTCCTTGCATTTCTGAGCCCCTTATTTTATTTGCCATTGATTCTAAATATAAAGCAAATAACACCCCTTTCTGGTTCCTCTGTTTAAATGCAACTTATCAGAGAGGAACCATCCCACTTTAATTCATGCCTCCAATCATCCTTATATACTTCTAATTAACCTTATTATTATATCAGGAAATGCAAATGTTTCCATTGCCCATCTCATAGAATCCCAGCTCACTCTGTCAAATGATTTCTCTGCATCAAGACTCACCAACAACAGCAATATTTTCTTTCATTCTGATTCCCTCTAGATCAGCATTGATTTATTAATGTTGTCAAATATTTGCCTCCTCTCCACAAAACTACATTGATCCATATCTATTAATTTTGGCAACACCTTTGCTATTCTTTCAGTTATTATATACACCTACACTTTATAATCATAGTTTAAAATTGAACTGGGTCTATATAAACATGGGTCTGATGGAAAAATTTGGTCAGGGCATTAGGGAACTTGCACTACTTATCATTGTTGTGAATGGGACCCATTTTGCAGGAGCACTCCCTGTTTCCATTTCAGACGCAGATGCAGCTCAGAGAAACAGGCAGGCAAATGGAGACAGAAGGAGGTGATAGAGTAGTGAAAGAAATGAAGGAGAAAGGAGGATTGTGAGAAAATGTTTTAAAGAAATCGGTTTGATGGAGATGAGTAAGCAAGTGATGGATGTGTAATTACACCCATCTAGTCGGGAGGGTTGTGGGATGATTTATTTAAAGAAATTGTGGCAATGAGTGAACCAGAAAATGAAGATGTTTCCTGTGGGGACATTATGGAGAAAATTCAAAAGGATGATGCAGAGACAATCCTGAAGAATAGTGGTGCAATGGAAGGGAAAACATATGCAGAGAAAGTAAAATAAGGCAAAAATGAAGTAGCAGAAAAGAAGGCAGAAGAAAACAAAAAACAGAAGTATGTGGTAAGGATTCAGAGTAAGGAAGACAAAGGAATAGACAGGTATGAAATGTGGGATAATTTAATAGCTCCTTTGGGTGTAAAAGCACATGAGGTAAGAGCATTTATCCCTATTAACAAAGAGACATTTTGTGACATTATATTTGAGATTGTTTTTTCAATGGAAAATTTTCTTGGAGAATATGAAAAAAAGAAAGACATTAACTCATGGAATCTTTATGAGATAAAAGCATTTAACAGGGAAATAAAAAGAACATTCATGTGCAATTTCAAACAGAGGTAGAAACAACAGACTTTGAAAGGACATTTGAAAACTTTACTGGACATTTCAAAAGTTTATGACAAAACGGTTTTATGGAATGGTGGCTGGGATTGTAATATTGTGTTAAAAATAGAAAGGGAAACAATTATATATATATATATATATATATATATATATGTATATATATATATATATATATATATATATATATATATATATATATATATATATGTGTGTGTATATATATATATATATATATATATATATATATATATATATATATATATATATATATATATATATATATGTATATATATATATATATATATATATATATATATATATATATATATATATATATATATATATATATATATATATATATATGTGTATATATATATATATATATATAGAGCTCTACTTCAGTAGACCAGAAATGCCATATGATTGACTTTTAAAACACTGAGATCACATGGCCAAAGTTCCACATGAATGAAACTTCACATTACCAACATTCAGAACACTGAACATTTGGAATACGGAAAGCCTGAGGTGAGTTTAAAGGGCAATCTACTCATTTCTGCACTGCAGTGTGATCCCAGAGTTGTTATACTTAATTTGCACCCCCCCTGCATCAACATTTTGTTTAGAATTCACTAGTTGTCATCACTCATCGCATGTAAGATTTCTTACTAAATATTCATATTAGTGCTATAGATACTGATATGAATTCAGTGTTAAACTCTTAGCCTAGAGGGTTTCTCTGTATTTATAAGTGTTTGTCACATATCTTTGAATTTATTACTGCTCAGTATCTGAATTGTTTGGCTTCTGCTACATGTCTACAATCAACTGCATTACTAGATAAGTTAAGTACAAACTTGCAGTATTAAAGATTGTACTGCATTTTATTTTTCTGTGTATTTGTTTCATTGAATGCTGTGGTCTGTGTCTCCCTGTAGTTATTTATTTTTCTATTTAATTGTTTCATAGGATACTGTGGTCTATCTCTGTCTCTGCAGTTAGTGGGGGTATTGTGTTTCACTTCACTAACATTCAGTGTTAAACCCTTAGCCCAGAGGGTTTCTCTGTATTCATAAGTGTTAGTCACATATCTTTGAATTTATTACTGCTCAATATGTGAGTTGTTTGGCTTCTGCTACATACCTACAATCAACTGCAGTACTAGCTGGGTTAAGTACAAACATGCAGTGTTAAAGATTGCACTGCATTTTATTTTTCTGTCTATTTAATTGTTTCATTGAATATTGTGGTCTGTGTCTCTCTGTAGTTATTTATTTTTCCATTTAATTGCTTCATAGAATACTGTGGTCCCTCTCTGTCTCTGCAGTTAGTGGAACTACTGTGTTTCACTTCACTGATATTCAGTGTTAAACTCTTAGCCTAGAGGGTTTCTCTGTATTTATAAGTGTTATTCACATATCTTTGAATTTATTACTGCTCAATATCTGAGTTGTTTGGCTTTTGCTACATACCTACAGTCAACTGCATTATTAGCTGAGTTAAGTACAAACTTGCAGTGTTAAAGATTGTACTGCATTTTATTTTTCTGTGTATTTAATTGTTTCATTGAATATTGTGGTCTGTGTCTCTGTGTAGTTATTTATTTTTCTATTTCATTGTTTCATAGAATACTGTGGTCTCTCTCTCTCTGTCTCTGCAGTTAAATTTCCTGCCCGGCCTTCCTGTTCTTGTTCTGGTATTAATCTTGGTGGCTTTGGAATTGCTCACCCTCCTTTAAATTTGTGTTTGAACACTCCTTCTGGGTCTATCTCATTTGCTCACTCAACCGAGTACAGTGAGATCATATTTTGACTTCAGACACTCCTACCAGTCCCATCTGTTCAGCTCTTTCCCAGCTCTATTCCAGTCTAGGGTCACTGGCTCATTCTACCTAATACAGAGAGAACATTTGTGAAGGGCAAGCCATTTAGGTCCTTAATTTTGAATTATCTTCTGTTTCTCCTTTCTCTCTTTCCACTTTCTAAAAAAAATGCTAAGCTTTTTTCCTGCCTTTCCTGTAACTAGTCTAGTCCAGATACAGATTTGCTGTAACCAGGACTGTTTGTAAGCTTCTGAGCCCCCAAAGCCCTTCTGAGTTGGAGGGAAGCCTTCTAGCTTATCAGTGGGAGTGGTAAGCACTATGTAGACTATCTAGCTCAAGAGTAGTTTCTGGCCCAGAAATTGTAGTTTATTGGCCATTTGGGCAGTTTTTCCATCTCTTTCAACTTTCTGGTTTAAAAGCCTGCGTTTGCACTTGTTTCCCACCTTTCCTGTAACTAGTCTAATCCAGATGCAGATTTGCTGTATCCAGGACTGTTTATAAGCTTCTGAGCACCCTAAGCCTTTCTATGTTGGAGGGAAGCTTTCTAGCTTATCAGTGGGAGTGGTAAGCACTAGGTAGCCTATCTACCACAAGAGTGGTGTCTGGCCCAGGAATTGTAGTTTATTGGCCGTTTGGGTAGTTTTTCCATCTCTTTCAACCTGTTGGTTTAAAAGCCTGTGTTTGCACTCATTTCCCACCTTTCCTGTATCTAGTCTAGTCCAGATACAGATTTGCTGTATCCAGGACTGCTTGTAAGCTTCTGAGCCCTCCCCAAGCCTTTCTGTGTTGGAGGGAAGCATTCTAGATTATCAGCGGGAGTGGTAAGCACTAGATAGCCTATCTACCACAAGATCCAGGTACAGATTCTTAGTTTTAGCACTTGAATTTGCTTATTTCTGCTCAGCACTTGTTCAGAACTTGTTCTTAGCACTAAATATGCTACAAATTACTACAGCACTCAGCCTTCCTCTTTACCTAGAGGAAAACAGTTTTTGTACTTACTTTCCTCACTTGCTTAGAGAAAAACAGCTCTTATACTCACTTTACTCACTTGTCTAGAGGAAAGTAGTTTTTTATTCAGGCATGTCCAAGGGTCAGCTCCCAGTGTACTCTCCTGTCTATCTGATAAATCTGGGCATCTTGAGGAAATGTAGCAATTGCCTCATGTACACAGACAACCCTCTCCTCCTACCACCCAACACCACAACCTGTGAGAAATGCACTTATCTAGCCAAACTGGAGGTAAAGCTGTCTGAAATCAAGACTGATCTTGACAGTCAAGAGGAGAAGGTAAACACTTGTATCACACCACACTCATCACATAGTCCCACTAAACCTACACCACCAAAATCCACACATAGAAACACAAAAACATTTGCAGATGCTCTCAATAATAATTTGCTCAAGCAACAGAGACCTCCAAAGCAGAAACACAAGCAACCTTCACCCCCCAACACAACCCAAATGACACATAGCCCACAGACTCAGTGTACCAATAAACCACAGCCCATAAGGCAAACCAATGTACCCAACACACTAGTCGTAGGTGACTCTATAGTTAGGAACACTGATGTCCCACTCACCAGGCTACACAAGGAGAAGGTTAATGTCAGCTGCCTGTCGGGTGCCAGGATCGCTCACATAACCTATGCACTCAGGTCACTCCACAAAAAGTACAAATATGACTCTGTCATTGTTCATGTTGGTGTGAATGACCTGAGACGTACCTCCCTGGACTACATGAAGAGAGACATGGAAGAGCTCTCTGATCTTGCAGCCCAGGCAGGCATGATCCTAGCCCTGAGTAGCATCCTGCCATCACCCAGAATAATACCGCAGTATAAGGACAAAATGGAAACAGAAGATCCGCTGTGGCAACCCCAAACGGGAACAGCCGAAAGAAGATGATGATAAGGACAAAATGATTGACTTCAATAATTGGCTAAGCTTCTGGTTTCATTCTAAGGGGATCCAGTATCTGTCTGCCTGGGACAACATGGTCGACAGACCACAATGCTTTGCCAGGAGATGGCCTGCACTTGTTGCCCCTGGGATTCTGGATATGAGTTAAGGCTCTTGCCGCCCCAATAGTGCCTTTTTTAGGCAAGGTTCAAATGACAAATTCACCACCATAACAGGAACAGGCAAGCAAAAACTGAGGCTAATGCTACTCAATGTTAGAAGTCTAAATCTCAAAATGAACTCACTCGAGGCACTCCTTAAAATGGAGAACATTGATATCTGTGCAGTGACTGGACTGAGACCTGGTTCACAGCTCTAGAGAGCACCCCTGCACTACCAGGCTATAACTCATACCACATTTTTTGGCCATCTAACCTGGACCAGAACACCAAAGGCGGAGGTGTGTCCATATTCATTAAGGATATCCACACCTCCAGGCTAGTTGTGCAGCATAATGCATCCAAGGTTATCCAAGTGCAACTAACTCTGGGCAAAACTGCAATCCAAATTGTAGCTTGCTACAGATACCCCACCATGCCCCAGGATTCCCATTTCTCTTTTCTTGATATACTGGAAAATATTAGAGTTCATCCAAACACCCTACTAATGGGCAATTTCAACTACCCCACCATTAACTGGGAAAACTACTCATGTACCAACTCCTTCGCTCAACGCTTTCTGGAATTCATAAATTCCAATGCCCTGGATCAACTTATCCACACCCCCACTGGGGGCAGCAATATCCTAGACCTAGTCATTATCAACATGAGTGACCGGTGTTCCATACCTGAAGTCAAGTCCTCGTTGGTCAGATCCCACCATAAGCTAATCACCCTAGATATCTGCATCCCACCCCCACCCACCATTAAGGAAACCATGGTAAAAAAAGTCTCCAAAGCCAACTTCATGCTTTTTTAAGACAGAAATAGTGAACTTCATGACACCCATGCAGATGGACAATACAGTTACAACTGCTGAATCCTACACAAATGCACTCTATAAGCACTTACACGAGTGCATGGATTGTGCTATCTCAAAAAGAACCAAGACACTATCCTGCAAAAAAAGGAAGCCAATCTGGTGGTCCCCTGCCATAAACAAACTCTACAACAGAAGGAAGAAACTGTTGCAAAAGAGAGTAAAATCCCATAAGTGGAGGAGCTCCCTGGTCAGCCTCAGTAAGAAGCTGAGATCCCTTATAAGATCCTCCAAAGCTAGCTATGAAAACAAAATTTCCACTGATTCTAAGGGCAACCACAAAGCATTCTATAGCTATGTCAAGAATCTCAATGGCAACACCCAGATCTGCTCTGAGTTACAGCACAATGGCACAAAAATTACAGAACCAACTGATATTGCCAACATCCTGGCAGATAGGTTCAGTGCTAACTTTACCCCCCTCTCACCACCTAAAGGGCCCATATCTATACAGGAAGAATGCAGAGTCCCTGTAATCACATCTATGCAGGTAAAAGCTGCACTCTCTAAAACCAAAAATACAGCATGCATGGGACCGAATAACATCCCAGGCTGCATTTTACATGAACTTCAGAATGAACTGGCTCCCTACGTAAGCACCATGTTCAATCATAGTCTCACGTCAGGCTTTGTGCCCACTGAATGGCACACACCAACAGTTATCCCACTCCACAAAGGGGGAGCCACCACTGATCCTGGGAACTATCGCCCTATTAGCCTGACGAGCCTGGTCTACAAAGCCATGGAACATATCATCTTGGAACTCATAAACAACGACATTGGTAACTTCCAAACTTTGGACCCCACCCAGTTTGGGTTTGTGAAAAGCAGATCATGCCTTCTGAACCTGATTGACTTCTTTGAGGCAGTCACCAAAGCTGTAGACGAGTGTAAGGTGATTCACACAGCCTATCTTGGCCTCGCCAAGGCTTTCAACACCATCCCCCATTCTGGAATTATAGCTAAACTCACTAAACTATGTATAAATCCCTACGTCACAAGATCGGTTGCCAACTGGCTCACTGACAGAAACCACACTGCAAAAGTTGCAGACTCCAAATCTGACTTCAAACTAGTGACAAGTGGAGTACCACAGGGTTCAGTCCTGTGACCTCTCCTGTTTGGTATCTACTTCTCTAAAGTACAGGCTAACACAGAAGGCCTCTGGCTAATGAAGTTCACAGATGACTGCAAACTAGGAGCCATAGTCGAGTCCCCAAATGATGTGGACATCCTACAGAAGGGCCTCACTGAGACAGATGCCTGGTGTCAGAGGCATGGCCTCAAGGTCAATGCCAAAAAGTGCATTGTCATCCCCTTTTGTAAAAACTCTGTACTCATGAACTACCACATAAATGGCAGTCTACATAATGCCAAATGTGTGATAAGAGACTTTGGGACCCAGGTGAATAGTAGTCTCTCCTTTGATAATTACATCGCCACAGTAGTCAGGAAATCCTTCTATGTGGCACACCTCATCACAAAAGGGTTCTCATTCAGAAAAAAGAGGTCATTGTTCCTCTCTACTCGGCACTCATTAGACCCATTATAGAGTACAATGCCCCTTTTAGAATGTACCTCACAAGACATCTGCAGCAGCTGGAAAGGCCACAGAAGTACCTCTCAAAGAGGATTACTGGCCTCAAATAGCTGTCCTACACTGACCATCTCAAAAAACCCCAGCTTTACTCTGCAGCATATCGCCTACTCCAAGGAGATCTCTGCCTAACATATAAAGCTATTTTAAACCTAGAGCTGTTGGACATGCTACACCTAAAGAAATCCCAATCCCTCTCTAGGGACGTAAACCTTGTCAGCACAATGAACAGAACATGCTGGAGAGATAGATTCCTGTCCCAGAAACTTCCTATACTCTAGAACAAGTTACCCATCTATGTCAAGCAAAGTTCCTCATTAGCACTCTTCAAGAAAAATCTTGATGAGTGGATGGGAAATAGGAAATAAATCCCAGGGATCACTTCTGTGGCTCTGCTTGACAGGGCCACAGGAAATTAACTTTCTTGGGTGGCGTAAGCCAGGGAACCTTGTTGGCTAGGCTTACCTAGACCCTTGGGCTGGTAGCCTAGTATCTACCTATGAATCTATAAATATCCAGTAGATTTTGTTTGGGTTTTGTTTAGGTGGGTTAATTGTCAAGTTATAATGAACATTGTGTGTATTTGTTTATACATGCTGTGTGTTATTATATATTATTAATGTTATCATACCTTTTTGGGATGAGTTTTCCTTATTAGTGGAGCTGCTTGGAAGGTGTCCATTGAATTATGCTTGGTAGGAAATGCGCATTTTACAGTGTACTACTTTACAGGAGGTGTTTTAAGCTGTGCATTGTCTAAAGTTGTTGTCTGCACCAGTTGGGTAAATGGCAGTCGGGAATTTGCGGTTTCAGTTTTTTGACATTTTGGCCATGTGATGTCAGTGTTTTAAAAGTCGATCATATGGCATCTCGGTCTACTAAAGTTTTATAAATATATATATATATATATATATATATATATATATATATATAATACATGTGTAGGGGAATAGGGGTGTTGTAAGATATTGGGGAAAACCCAAAACATGTTTTTTTGTGGAAGACATTGGACATTTGATAAGTAACTGTGAGAAAAGAAAATGTTATATTTGTGGGAAAATGGGACATGATGCAAAAATGTGAATTGAAATGTTATAAGTGTAACAAAATTGGACATTTATGGATGGATTGCAAAAATGAAAACAGCAGTAAGGAAAAAATAAAGAAAAGAAAATGAACAAAAGAAAAAAATTTAGAAGTAGTAGAAATAGAAGAAAAAATAAATGATAAAAATTAATAAGGACGACATACAAGAAGGTTCTGAAATAAGTGATGAAAAAGACAAATTAGGAGATAGTAAAAGGAAGAAAAAAGAATTATATTGGTAAAAGGGTAAAAGACAGAAAAAGAAAATTTAAAGGGATAAGTACAAAAGAAAAAAAAAGGAAATGGATGAAAAAGAATACCCAAAGCTAAAGACTGGTGCTTGGTATGATGGTTAAGGTGTTTGACTCACAGATACACCTTTAAGAAGGAAATTAGTTAGGCTTAGAATGGCCTATTAAGAAAATCAGCCTAGTAATTAACGGTGAATTTATGATGAATCTAAGGAAAAGGGGAAATGAAATTTTTAGAGTGCTTCCTGTAAATGTGAAAAGTATTAAGAATATAGTAAGAAGAATATGAACATTGGAGTGTTGTAATATATGTGATACAGATGTAACTATACTAGAAGATGCAATATTTTTAACAAATGAAGAAAGATTATAAACCGGGATATTATGTAGAGGGAAGACAATCTGGAATTTGGGAAATTAGAGATGTTCTAGAATGGGCCTACTTTGAAACATCTAAAACCCATAAACCCCCTCCACATATAATGACACCAAACTACCAAACACACTTTTTACTACATTTCAGCAGGGGGGACAAGCCCCCCTGCACCTCCCATGTGCCCCCCCTAAATTAAATATACCAACTCCAAGATTGCATTACAGTGGGAAAAAGTTAATTTCCCAACCCCATTCTATCAAGCCCCCCCTGCAGAAATGTAGTAAAAAGTGTGTTTGGTAGTTTGGTATCATTATATGTCATTATATGTAGAGGAGATGTTATTTTCATGTGATTTGTACTGTTAGATGTTATGAAATTTGATGTTATGGGTTTTAGATGTTCTGGTCTCAATGTTATGAAATTAGATGTTATGGGTTTTAGATGTTTTGAAGGGGACCCTCTAGAATAGCTATATTCTGTAGAAATACAGCAATGATATTAGATGTAATTTTACCAAAAATGGGAAGAGTAACCATTGTAGAATTAAAGTATATAGGATTAAAGCATTATATGTTTATACTAACTGTAAAGAAAGGGAAAGCTTATTTCATTACATTTTAGACTGTGTAGTGATAAATATGATTATGATAATAACAGGAGACTTTAATTGTGATTTAAGAGGAAAGCATAAAGAGAAAGGAAATGATATAAAAAATGTTAGAAATTATAAGATGCATTAAGCTAAACGTTGGGGCAAAAATTCCTGGACTTACGCAAAAAGGGTATGTCTAGAACTGAAATGGATGATTTTATAAAATTGGAAGTTTGGGAAAATGAACAGAACTTTACAGGAGAGAATTAGGGAGCATGTTGCAGCCATAAGGAATTTGGATGTCAGAAATGCACTAGTGAAACATGCAGCTTAGACGGATAATTGAATTACATGCTGACAAACATCATAGCCTCAATGGGAAGGTGCCCTTAAGACCTTTTCTTAAGGCTCGTAACTAGTTTAAATAAGTTTCAGTTGCTTGTTGGGATTAATTGAATATTACATCATGTGATCATATGGGTGTATATAATGGATTTGCTTTAATTTAGTATTGTGAATGGTCTGAAGAAGTGCTCTATTGAGTACAAAAGTGCTTACTGAAATAAACTTGTTTTCTACTTTTTTATTCCCTGCAGTGGATGGTCTGGTGTGCTGCTTTTATAATATGTAGTGGAATATTTAAATTCATATGGAACAAGGAAGATGGAAGAGAATTAAAAAAACTGGAGACCAGTACTATTGAATAATAATGACTCTTAAGATCTTTATGAAAATAATACAAAAGAGATTTGAAACTAAAATGGAAAATATTACGGAAGATAACATATGTAGTATAAAGAGCAAAAGTTGTCAAGAATTATTAATGATAGAGAAATTGTGAATGATATGAATAGAAAAGAAGAAGCAAAACTCATGACAGGAAATCTTAATAAGGCATTTACCAAAATTGATGGGAAATCTTATGGGTAATAAAAGAATATAAGTGAGAAAGTTAGGAAATTATGTAGGTCAGCATATAGTAATAATAAACTAAAATACTTGTAAATGGCTGGATAAGCCAAGAGGTACATATGAAGAGTGATATAAGATAGGGATATCCAATGAGTTGCATACTTTTTGCATTACTTATGAATGTGAAAGCATGTGAAATATATTACAAAATGAAGGAGGTGGGTTATATAGCACCTAAAGTATTAAGAATTCTAGTTCTGTTAACATATGCAGATGACATTATAATAATTGCAACAAACAAAATTTGGATAAAAGAAATAATAATTGGCACATGTGAGTATCTAGAGATGATAGGGGTGGCTTTAAATGAAGAGGAAAGTAAAGGTTTAGGTGATGTAATAAAGATTGGGGTATATATTTTACAATGAATGAAATTTCTGTGTTAGAAATAAAATTTGGGAATAAAGATATAAGTAGAATTCACTGGGAAAACAATAGAAGAAATAAAGCAAATGTGTCGTTTCTGGAGAACATAGGTTCATAGGTTCATAGGTTGGTACTAGGCTATCGGCCCTAGGGCCTATACAAGCCTAGCCATAACAATTCCTCAGCTATTTCTTCCCACACTATTTACTTCCCCTGACTCCTGTCTAACAGGGTGGACTGACGTAATCCCCGGGGTGAATTTCCTTTCTCCCATTCAATCGTCAAGGTTCCTTTTGAAGAGGGCCAAAGAGGCGCTCTGCTTGACATGTATGGGCAGTCTATTCCAAATCTGGGGAATCTCTGGGTCAGGAACCTATCCCTCCACCATGTTTTTTTATTGTGATGACAAGGGTTAGATCCCTGGAGTGTGTAGCTCTGAGGGATTGGGATTTCTTTAAGTGTAGCATGTCCAACAGCTCTGGGATCGACATGACCTTGTATATTAAGCAGAGATTGCCTCTGAGTAGACGATATGCGACAGAGTATAGCTGGAGTTTTTTAAGGCGGTCAGCATAGGGCATCTGCTTTAGGCCTGTGATTCTTTTAGTGAGGTATTTCTGCGGCCTTTCCAGTTGTTGCAGATGCCTTGAGAGGTACATACCAAATGGGGCGTTGTATTCTATAATGGGTCTAATGAGGGATGATTACAGTGGGACAATGACCTCCTTTTTTCTGGATGAAAAGCCCTTAGTGATGAGGTGTGCTACATAGAAGGATTTCCTGACTGTTGTGGCGATGTCGTTATCGAAGGTGAGACCACTGTCCACCTGTGTCCCTTAAGTCTCTTATCACACTTTCGGTGTTTAGTGTACTGCCACCTATGTGGTAATTCACAGGTACATGTTTTTTCCCAAAGGGGATAACTATACATTTCTTGGCATTGAGCTTGAGCCCATGGCTCTGGCACCAAGCATCTGTTTCTGTAAGGCCCTTTTGTAGAGTATCCACATCATTTGGGGATTCAATAATGGCTCCCAGTTTGCAGTCATCTGTGAACTTTGTTAGCCAGAGTCCTTTAGTGTTGGCCTGTACTTCAGAGAAGTAGATGCCAAACAACAGCAGTCCCAGGACTGAACCCCGAGTTACTTCACTTGTCACTTGTCTGGAGCTGGATTCGGAGTCAGCTACTTTTACAGTGTGGGTTCTGTCAGTAAGCCAGTTGGCAACCCATCAAGTGACGTAGGGATTAATGCTCAGCTTAGTAAGTTTATCTATGATTCCAGAGTGGGGGATGGTGTCAAAGGCCTTGGCGAGGTCCAGATAGGCTGTGTGGACCACCTTACCTTCGTCCACTGCTCTGGAGACTGATTTGAAGAAGTCAGTCAGATTCAGGAGACAAGGTCGGCCCTTTATAGAAGTTATCATTTGGAAAAAAAGCTTATTTGATAAATTCAGCACTGATTGGAAAAATAGCATACTTAGCAAGTGTATTTATGTTGCCAGCAGTATTTGAAAAGGAATTATTACAGATATATATTTTTTCATTTATATGGGTTCTAGACCAAACCCAGTAAAAAGGAGTTTTGTATGTAAATAAAGAAGAAGGAGGTATAGGGATAGTTAACACAGTGTTATATACTGCTTCATTAAACTTTTAAAGTGCTAAAGTGGATAAATAAATAGATGAGAGAGTAGTAATAAAATATATAAATATAAGTATGATAAAGTTTGGGGTATGGTAAAAAATAAAAAAGAGTAAAAGAGAAAAAGAGTGTATAAACAAAGAAATAAAATGTTATCAAGAAAAAATATTTTTGTGGAAAATAAAAACTGATACTATAGAAAAAGATAGTAGAAAATTATGGTATAAGAATGTAATGATTAAGTATTATATAAAACCATGGGAAACCATGGGAAAATCTAACATGAAAAAATTAAAGCAATAAAAGTAAGAAGCAAATGGTGTAATTAGAAAATAGAATGTCAAGATTTATTGTGGAGACTGGTAACAGATAAAATGCCAATAAAAGGAAATATGTCAGGAAGAAGAAACTATGAAACATACATTTTTTGAAATGTAAAAGAATAAACAATTTATGGGGAAAACTATGTAAAGAAGATTTTTTGAAGATATAAAAGAAGTGGATAAAATAAATATGGCTATGATTAAATATGGAGATCATAAGAATAGAAGTAAAAAAATATGTTAAACGAATAGGTAAATGTTATTTTATGTTATAATGGTTATATGAAATGAAAGAATAAATCAAATTATGTTTAATGGTAAATGGATTTTAGCAACAGTATTAAGTAAAATCAGATACTGCGGTGGTGGTACTGTGATAGCGTTGTCGCCTCACAATAAGACGTTGTCCCATTTGATTCTCAGCTAGAGCGTCCTCTGTGTAGAGACATGCGTGAAAGGGCGTACCTTCGTTGATGGTTGTGCGTCAGAGCTGGCAACTCAGCACGTAAAAATCTACTGCCAATCATTAGCGGACCGGAGTTCCACTGTGGCGACCCCTAACCGGGAAAAGCCGAAAGACACAACAACAACATTAAGTAAAATCAGATGGTGGTTATGGAAAAAGGAATGGGGGGGTGGGGGTCTAATATGGATGGTAGGGCTGTCTACACACACACACACACACACACACACACACACACACACACACACACACACACACACACACACACACACACACACACACACACACACACACACACACACACACACACACACACACACACACACACGCATACATATATAAATGCATATATGGATCTACTGATAGGTTCATTGGTATATCCTAGGCTAATGACCACCAGGGCCTTTATAAACATACCCATGCAACCCTGCCTATTTGTGTCTCTATGTATCATAAATGTTAGATAGGAAATTTCTAGAGGTTATGTGGGGGGTATGCTAGTTTGGCCATTAGTGTTTGCTTCTGTCTATCAGTGGCATGGGGTCAAAACTGGGGTGAATTTATGATTTCCTGTGAATTGGTCAAATTTACACTTAAATAGTGCTAGGTATGGACTCTGCTTCACATGGAATCTACTGACATTAAATAAAATTTTAGTAGCTCAACCAATCAACTATTGAAACATTGAGAAAATAATGTTGTGAAAAAAGAAAAGGGCAAAAACCTGACAAGACTAGTATTGCTCTGAGACATAACCTTGGAGGATGCAAATAAAAAAAGAAAACAATGTTTTTTGCATGGAGGCAAGTCCCCCTACACCTACAATATTGGGGAATGTGCCCCACAGCCCCTGCTAGTTAAATATACCACTTCAGATTGCACAATACCAGTGAATGGGCATAGTCTGCAGCCCCAGTAATATAGCAAGCTCATTAAAGAGTCAACAGCTTTCCTGTCAACCAAATTAAGCAGTCGGCTAAACCACCAGTCAATCAATTTCAGTGCTCCCATATACATATATATGAAAATAAGGAACCTCCTACCACTGAGCCCATCTCAGCTTGGATTTGTTAAGGGTGGGTCATGCTTACTCAATCTGGTAGACTTTTTTGAAAAGGTCACTAAAGCAATGGATGAAAGTAAAATGGTACACATCTCCTACCTTGACTTAGCCAAAGTTTTTTTCACAGTCCCCCACTCAGACATAGCAAAATGCTAAGCAAATTAGGAATAAACCACTATGTCACCCGATGGATTACCAACTGATAGGAAGCAAGGAATCAAAATAAGGTAAGTTACCTCCACAAAGAGACTAATCACCATTGGATTTCCCAGGATTTTGTGCTGAGACCTCATCTGTTTGGGATCTACTTCTCTGAAGTAAAAGCCAATACCAAAGTGCTGGGGCTGGCTATGTTTGCAGATGACTGCAAGCTAGGAGTAGTCAACTGAATCCCCATATGACTTATCCATCCTGCAGGATGGTTTGTCCCAAATAAATAACTGGTGCCAAAATCAAAAACTGAAACTAAATGCCAAAAGTGCATTATCATATCCTTTGGGAAGTCATCTACCCCAGGTAACTACCACATTGACAATAAACCCTTAAGAGTTGACCCACTTGTTCAGGATTTGAAAACTTATGTGGATAGTGACTTAACCTTTGACAAACACATGTCCATTGTCATAAGGAAGTCCTTCTATATTGCACTTCTTATAAACAGAGGGATTGTGTCAAGATATAGGGATGTCATTGCCCCCTTTTACTCAGCTCATATTGGCCAATAATTGAGTATAATGCCCCTTTTGGTGTATATCTGTCCAGACACATGCAGCAACTGAAACAACGACAGAGATGTCTTACTATAAGGATACAAGGCCTAAACAATATGTCCTACAAGGACTGACTACAAACCTTCCTTGTCACTATACTCTGTATCATGCAGACTGCTAAGAGGTGGCTTGTGTCTGGCATACAAGACATCGTCTGACCAGATACTGTTGGATTTTCTGCACATAAGAAAAGTCAAATGGCATCAGAAATACTCATCCTAGGGATTTAAACCTCTTCTGTAACATAAACAGAATGGTTTGGATGGACAGGTTTATCTCACAGAGAATGCAGTTTCTCTGTAACACACACCCTATTAATGTAAAACAAAGATCATCCTTGTCCATATTTAAGTAAAATTTTGATATATGTGTGAGAAACAGAACATTTACCCAAGGACTGCCCCCTGTACTACTAATGGATATAAATAGTTCCAAAATACTTTTTCCTATCCATGGATCCCTCTCAAATTATCTATAGTATGATCCCATTTATTATCACTATGGGTAATATATAATTATTGATCATGGAATGGGTAATGAAAATCTAACACCAAATGGTAAAGGTTAATTCAAGCACCAAAAGGCACACTGGCTAGGCTTAAAATAGCTTTACAGGACAGCTTGCTTAGTACTTACCCATGAACTTACACACACACACACACACACACACACACACACACACATATATATATATATATATATATATATATATATATATATATATATATATATGTGTGTGTGTGTGTGTGTGTGTCTGTGTGTGTCTGTGTGTGCATATATATATGGTAGTGGTTTAGATTGCTGAACATTTATAATATTGAAGGTGTTAATGCTGGTAGAATTGATCACAGAATAATTTGATCAACTGACAAATCCCTGTGGATAAGTATCCACTTGGCCAGCATGTTGACCTTTGTCCTTTACCTCCATGGTAGTGCGATCTTGAAGTTGGTATATTTAGTTGATGTGTGTGCGGGTGTGTGTGTGTGTGTGTGTGTGTGTGTGTGTGTGTGTGTGTGTGTGTGTGTGTGTGTGTGTGTGTGTGGCCGCAGCCCCCCACATAGGGGGTGTGGGGGCAAAGTCCCCCACATGGGTGGGTTTTCTTTGCTTCGGTTTAATGTGTTTGTGGGCTTGGGTGAATGACTACTTACCTGTAGTGATGTGTCATTGTTATGAGCAGTTGCTCTTCTGGGATTTTAGGTTTTTTGTCTCGGTCTTTTAAAAGTCGGATAAGTGGGATTTCGGTCTACTGAAGTAGTCCCATATATATGTATACATATGTATATATATATATATATATATATATATATATATATATATATATATATATATATATATATATATATATACATATATATATATACACACACACACACACACACACACACACACACACACACACACACACACACACACACATACATTGGATATAAAAAGTGTACACACCCCTGTTAAAATGCCAGTTTTTTGTGATATAAAAAAATGAGACCACAATAAATCATTTCAAAACTTTTCCCACCTTTAATGTGACCTATAACCTGTACAATTAAATTGAAAAACAAACAAATCTGTTAGGGGAAAAAATATAAAAAATAAAAAACGTGCAATAAGCTGGTTGCATAAGTGTGCACACTCTAATACTTTGTTGAAGCACATTTTGATTTAAATGCAGCATTCAGTCTTCTTGGGTAGGTGTCTGTTAGCATGGCACATCCTGACTTGGCAATATTTGCCCACTCTTTCTTGCAAAAGCACTCCAAATCTGTCAGATTGCGAGGGCATCTCTTGTGTACAGCCCTCTTCAGGTTACCCTACATATTTTCTATTGCATTTAGGTCTGGGTTCTGGCTGGGCTATTTCAAAACTTTAATTTTCTTCTGGTGAAAGCCATTCTTTTCTTGATCTGGATGTGTGCTTGGGGTCATTGTCATGTTAAAAGGTGAAATTCATCTTTATCTTCAGCTTTCTAGCAGATGCCTGAAGGTTTTGGAGCAAAAAAAGTGACTGGTATTTGGAACTGTTTATAATTCCCTCCACCTTGACTAAAGCCCCAGTTCCAGCTGAAGAAAAGCAACCCCAAAGCATGATACTGCCACCACCATGCTTCACCATGGGGATGATGTTTTTTTGGTGACGCAAAGTGTTGCTTTTGTGCCAAACGTACCTTTTGGAATTGTGGCCAAAAAGTTCAGCCTTGGTCTCATCAGATCATAACACATTTTCCCACATGTTTGTGGGAGACATGATGTATTGTTTTGCAAATTTTAGCTGAGCCTGGATGTTATTCTGTTTAAGAAAAGGCTTCTGTCTTGCAACCCTACCCCATAGCCCAGACATATGAAGAATACAGGAGATTGTTGTCACATGTAGTACACAACCAGTACTTGCCAGAAATTCCTGCAGCTCCTTCAGTGTTGCTGTAGGTCTCTTGGCAGCCTTCCTGACCAGTTTTTGTCTTGTCTTTTCATCAATTTTGGAGGGACATCCAGTACTTTGCAACATCACTGTTGTCCCATATTTTCTCCACTTTTTGATGACTCTCTTCACTGTGGTCCATGGTAAATGCTGTGGAAATGTTTTTGTACCCTTCTCCTGACTGATACCTTTCAATAATGAGATCTCTTTGATGCTTTGTAAGCTCTCTGCGAACCATGGCTTTTGCTGTAGCAGGCAACTGAGTAAATGTCAGGAAAATCCTACTAGGACAGGTGAACTTTATTTGGGGTTAATCAGAGTCTCTGATGGCAGGTGTGTACCCAAGAAGACTGAATGTAATTAAATCAAAAGGTGCTTTAACAAAGTATTAGCTTAAGGATGTGCACACTTATGCAACCGGGTTATTGTACATTTTTTTTTTTTTTTTTATATTTTTTCCCCTAACAGATTTGTTTGTTTTTCAATTGAATTGTACAGGTTATAGGTCACATTAAAGGTGGGAAAATTTTTGAAAGGATTTATTGTGGTCTTGTTTTTTTTATATCACAAATATCTGGCATTTTCACAGGGGTGTATGCACTTTTTATATCCACTACACACACACACACACACACACACACACACACATATATATATATATATATATATATATATAGAGAGATAGATAGATAGATAGCTGTAATTTATACTTTGGTCTCTTTTGAAAGTCTTCGTGGTTCTGTGTTTTATTACACTACCTTTAATATAGATTTTGTTGACTTTCACTATTGTGTAATATTCATTTATACTTCACATTTGCTTGTGTTCTAATATTTTAAGTATTTGGTTAGTGGAATGCTTGTATTGTTAGTTTTGTATTTTGTATCAGTTACTTTCAGATATTGCTTTCTTTTTCTATATTTGTTTTCTGTCCTCCATCATTATTTTTATAATTATTTGTATACTGTGTGTATCATGTATTCCGTTTTTTGTTTGTTTAATCATGTGTATTTGCCTATATTTTTCTTCATATTGTTTGTAGCCTGCAGGTACACTGAGTTTGGTCCATTCAGCAATGTGTCACATTTTTGTTAGTATAATTTACAGAGTCATACTTGACATCTAAGTCTTTAGTTTTGTATGTGCTTGCTTTTAATTTTGCTTCTGTCTCTGGTATGAGTTCCCATACTTGTAATAATTCTTTATATTTTGTTCCACTGATATCAATGTTTAGTGTAATATCTTGCCAGAAAAGTTGGTGAATTTCTTTGGAGCGCATGGAGCGTGGTGATTACACTCTGATATTTCAGAAAAGACAAACCAGTTAAAACATACTTTTATATTGTGAGATGCAATCTTAATAACTGTTAAGCACCCTTGCTTCAGTTAAGATCAGGTATCGCACTGGGCAATTAAATTTGCTAGTACTGGCCAGCAAACAACAGAGGCGGAATGCAAACCATACTTTTTTTCTGCCTCCTGTCCTGTCTGCACCACTCTTTCTGTCACTGCTCACTAAATACTTTGGAAACTGACAAAACACAGATAAAGCTCCATGCACAACAAAGAATTATGATTGGGACTCCAAACTCCAATTATATATAACCCTTTATTATGTGCTCTTGACATGGATGCAAAGATTCATTTCTTGAGCTTCGATCTCATAGTGAATCAATTGGCATCCATGTCTCAGACACATAATAAGCCAGTTATAATCAAAGTCCTGATCCTAATCCTCTGTCTTTCTTTTTAATCTGAAGTAAAGGGTGAATTTCTGGGTTTGCAAAATTTGTTCTTTTGTTTAAGATAGTAGGTATTATTTCATTTTGGCATATCAGTCAATACTTATACTGAAAGTATAAGTTGTTTCCACTGGATTCTGTCTTTCTTTTTGCAGGATACAAAGTAATAGTAGTTTTTGTACTGTTTGGAACTGTAGGTAGAAACTTCAATAGAGCAAAAGTGTCTGGCACAGCTTGACAAAGCGCTGTTACACTGAAACATAAAAATGTTTTGTCTAACATCAAGCCTTGCTACAGTTCAGTTTGGGTGCTAATGAAGCATGGAGTCATAGTCATTCTGTGTATATATATATATATATATATATATATATATATATATATATATATATATATATATATATATATATAGATAGATAGATAGATATATACACATACTGAATGGTTGCTAGAACTTTTATTTTTTGGCACTTTCCTGAACCTGTGAAGACACTTTCTTTACTTCAGACTAGGAATGGGGTTTGCCAAATGGGGCATCAGAAAGGGTGCTAAGATAGCTCTGATAATGGTGCTCATTAGGCAAAACACACTGGATGCTGTATCACAGTTTATGCACATGGTCCCACACTTCTGCCTCTTCCCTAACACAGACCACATTGAGCCCCAACAACACAAGCCAACCCAGTGGGCACTACAGCAATCAGACTGTGCCAGAAGATGGCTGTAAGTGTGCATAGTATGACTACTATAGAGGTGATCAAAGGTCAGTGTATCAGGTCCTAACTCCACAAACACAACTAGTCAAATTTGCACTTAGTAGTAGGTCATATATTTGAGAAATAGGCAATGCTGGATTGCTGTTTTTGTGAGATCACTCTCCAAAGTATTGGTGAATTTTCCTTACTCCACTATTGTGTATTTGAGGTGTTAGTACATATAAATATGGGGAATGAGTTCAGAAGGATGTGTCACTTGGAAAAACAATTGTTTTGATGGTGTGGATAGTTTTACATGAGTTCTATTGTTGATCAGTTGTGACCATGAAGTAGTTTTCAAATGATCATATTATAGTCATCCATAGGAGAAGTATACAGAATAGAAGACTGTGCACACCAAATATCAGTTAAGATATAGGTGCTTTTTAAATCTTACTGGTATGAGTAAGGGTGCATATGCCTGCTGTTGTGCTGTTTGCACAGTAGCACTGTGAATGTTTTTTTTTTCAACTTAGACTAGAGTCATACTGTAGACACACGGTGCAGAGCAGGAGCAACTTGGATGTGCTGCTATGTAGAAGTATAAAGTATTCTGCAGGGGTGGAGTTGTGAGGTATACATTGAACATGCCGCAATGCTGTAGACCCCTTACTGACTGCATCATAAAAATGTGTGATGGAAAAACATGAAATTGTGTTTGGTTACACAACACTCAAAGTATAGACAAACGCACAACCCCCCCCACACACACACACACACTGTTACTATCATCAATGTGTATGTGTGTGGTGGCAATCTCACAGATCCTGTCCTTGCTAATGTAGACAGCAAGTACTACACAAGTGCTAGCAGTGTACATCACAAGAAAAGGCTATTCAATTCATTATACTTTGACTTCATGGGTACTAGGCATCATCTGCATTTCCCTGGAATCCTATTCTTTGTGTGTGATATCACTCCGCTCATACAAGTTTCTGTTGGCCCACACTTACTTGCTGGAACAACTTTAGAGCAAATGTGTTCCAGTGAAACTATGATGCATTACAGGTTTATTGCTATAGTTACGCTATCTTTTACAGTTTGTTTATGGCCAGGTGTATACAGCTCTTTATGCATATACCAGGCTACAAATTATACAAAGCTTATTTTAATCTGCCCTGAGTGTGATCATCTCTTTCTCTCTCTCTCTCCCTGGTATATATGTTTTTAGGTGAGCACAGTTCTTTGGGTACTATTTTAATAGCACTGGAAGTGCTGATGAGTCTTCCTGCTTCCTTTTAAGGTAACATAATTTCCATTAGTAGAGAGTGGTGACTGCCTTGTAGCCATGTGCCATGTGTCAGCTTTGGTACTCAGAACAGACAGACATGAACTGTGTTAGCTGTAGTAATCAGGCAGTACCATTTATTTGCACACAGTCTACAACCCATAGACAGACTTGGTATATTGTAACACAGGCCACCGTCAACCCTGGTCTACTGTCTTTTACGAACTATGCTGGAGTTTTTTCTGTGCATTTTTTGGAGAGCTATCCCCATGTAGTGCATATCATGTCTATACCCTGTTACTTTTGTTTCTTGTAACTATGTAGCACATAGACTGTATGTTTATTATTTCTGTAATGTGCCTAGGGTTTTTGCAGCTTAGTGCAGAGGATTTAGTCTATGCACTGGTAAACTTTGTGCTATAATTTACTGGGTTTGTTTCCATCAGTTTCCTTTGCCTACTGTATGACTTTCACCAATTCATTCAAGCAGACAGTATTGCTTGTCTCACTCCTGAAAGGAGGCACTTTTAGGTTCATAGGTTCATACTAGGCTATCTGCCCTAAGGCATTTATAAGCCTAGCCCAAATTTTTGTGGCTTACGCCACCCCTTATATGAAAAAATACTGTGCCCATTAGTTTGTTGTGCCTCTGTCCAGCAGTGACACAGAGATGATTCCCGGGGTAAACCTACGATCTCCCATCCACAGGTCTAGATTTCTCTTGAACAGAGTCAGCGAGGTGCTCTGCCTCACATGGACCGGGATTTTATTCCACAGCATAGGGAGTCTCTGAGTGATAAATCTATCCCTCCAGCACGTCCTATTTATATCCGTGCTAAGGTTTAAGTCGCTTGCTCTAGTGGTTTTGGTGGATTTGGATTTTTGAGGTGGAGCATGTCCATTAATTCCGGGTTGGACATGGCCTTGTATGTCAGGCACATGTCACCTCTGAGCAGGCGGTATGCGACTGAATAGAGCTGGAGTTTCTTCAATCTGGCAGCATATGACAGATTTTGGAGTCCCTTTATCCTTTTGGTGAAGAACTTTTGGGGTCTCTCCAATTGCTGCAGATGTCGGGTGAGATACATCCCGAATGGGGCATTGTACTCGATTATTGGTCTGATAAGTGAAGAGTACAGGGGAACATTGACCTCACTAGATCTGGATGTGAATCCCTTCATGATCAGGTGGGCAGTGTAGAAGGTCTTTCTAACCACTTTAGCAATGTGAGTGTCAAAAGAAAGGCCACTGTCAACCTGGGTCCCCAGGTCCCTGATAACCTCTTCTGTGCTTAGTGGATTGCCACCTATATGGTAGCTTGGGGTTACCTTGTTTTTCCCGAAGGGTATGACTATACATTTTTTGGCGTTTAACTTCAGGCCATGGCTCTGGCACCAGCTATCTGTTTCCGTGAGTCCCTTCTGAAGGATATCCGTGTCCAATGCACTTTCCACTATGGCGCCCAGTTTGCAGTCGTCTGCAAACTTTGTCAGCCAAAGTCCTCCCATGCTGGCCTGTACTTCTGAAAAGTAGATGCCAAACAATAGGGGGCCAAGGACCGAGCCCTGTGGGACACCACTTGTGACCGGCTTGGAGTCTGACACAGCGCCAGCAACTCTAACCCTGTGGGTTCTGTCCTTAAGCCAGTTTGCAACCCATCTTGTGACATATGGGTTTACATTTAAGCTGGTAAGTTTTTCTACAATACCCGAGTGGGGTATTGTGTCGAAAGCCTTTGCAAGGTCAAGGTAGGCTGTATGGACTGCCTTTCCCTCATCAATGGCCTTGGTGACTGTTTCGAAGAAGTTGACCAAGTTCACAAGGCATGATCTTCCCTTGACAAAGCCAAACTGGGTCGGGTCCAATGTCTGCAAGCCCCCTATATCTTTGTTTATGAGCTCCATTATGATCCTCTCCATAGCTTTGCAGACTAGACTTGTTAAGCTTATGGGGCAGTAATTACCAGGGTCCGTGAGGCTGCCTTTGTGGAGTGGGACCACAGTTGCCGTACGCCACTCCTTGGGCACGTATCCTGTGGTAAGGCTGAGATTAAACAGCTGCCTTATGTGCAGGGTTAATTCCTCATTTAGCTCGTGTAGCACACAGCCGGGGACACCATCCGGTCCCATTGATGCTGTGTTTTTAGCTTTAGAGAGCAGCTTTCACCTGCGCATTTGAGATGTCCGGGAGGCTACACTCGGCTGGGATAGTTATCTCTCCTTTAGGGGAGGGGGGTGAAGTTTGCACTGAACCTGTCTGCCAGTATGTTGGCAATGTCTGTGGGTTCAGTGATTTTTGTATCATTTTGGACTAATTCTGAGCATATCTGGGAGTTTCCACCCAGGTTCCTAACATAGCTGAAAAAGGCCTTATGATTGTCCTTTGAATCCATGGCAATTTTTCTCTCAAAATTGGCCTTAGTTGATTTTATGAGTGCTCGTATTTTTTACTAATAATGATCAGGGGTGACTTCCCTTTTATGGATTTTGTTCTATCATGTAATAGCTTTCTCCTCTTATTGTAAAGTTTGTTAATGGCTGGGGTCCACCAGACTGGACGTTTGCCCTTTGTGGAAAGAGTCTTGGTTTTATTTGGGATTGCCTGATCCATGCAGTCCTGGAGGTGTTCATAGAAGGCATTTGTAAGGGCTTCCGCAGCTTGGGTTGTGGTTTCCTCTGGCTCAGGGGCCTTGAAGGATACTACACCAGTCTTGAGTAGTGTGAAGTTTGCTTTAGAGAAGTTCTTCACTATGATCTTTTTTGTTTGGTGTGTGGGCGGGATGTGGATTTCGAGTGAGATTAGTTTATGATCAGATCTCACCAATCAGGGATATACCTCGCGTGTGGAGGATTTTGTCCCCATGGTTGTGACAATGAGATCTAGTATATTTTCTCCTCTCATGGGAACAGTGACTAGCTGTTCCATGGCATTTGAATTTATGAACTCCAGGAACCGTTGGGCTAGAAAGTTAGGGCTTGAGTAATGTTCCCAGTCTATATTCGGTAGTTGAAGTCACCCAATATGATGGTGTTTGGAGATACATTTATACCCTCCAGTGTCTTCAGGAAGGCTGTGTGGGGTTCCTGAGTTTGAGAGGGTGGCCTGTAGCATGCTACAATTTGTAGAGCAGTTTTGCCTATGGTTAGTTGCACCTGGATGGTTGCCGGAGCTGTGTGCGTTGCCACCAACCTTGAGGTGTGGGTATCCTTTATGAATATGGATACACCCCTCCTTTTGTGGTGTGGTCCGGGTTTTGGGGCGAACGCATGATATGAGGTAAAACCTAATAGTGCCGGGTGCTCTCAGGAGCCTTGAACCAGGTTTCAGTTACAGCACAGACATCGATGTTCTCCATACTGAGAAGGGCCTCGAGTGCGTGCATTTTGAGATTTAGACTTCTGGCATTGAGCAGCATTACCCTCAGTTTCTTCCCATTTTTGTTTTCTAGGGTGGTAGGTTTAGAATTTGAGCCTTGCCTAAAAAGGCACTATGGGGTGGCAAGAGCCTTAGCCAATATCCGGAATCCCAGGGTGACAGGTGCAAGCCGTCCCTTGCAGCGTGGCTTGTCAAGCATGTCATCCCAGGCAGACAGACACTGGATCCCTTTGAATGACACCAGACATTAAGCCAATTGTTAAAGCTGATCATCTTGTCTCTATATTGTGGCATCATTCTTGGTGAAGGAAGGATACTGCTCAGGGTTAGGGTCATACCTGCCTGGGCTACATAATCAGAGAGCTCCTCTATGTCTCTTTTCATGTAGTCCAGGGAGTCGTCTCAGGTCGTTCACACCAGCATGGACAATGACTGTGTCATATTTGTACTTGCCGTGGCGTGACCCGAGTGCTTGTGTTATGTGGCAGATTCTAGCCCGATAGGCAGCTTACTGTGACCCTCTCCTTGTTCAGCCTGGTGAGTGGGACGTCAGTGTGTCTGACTATGGAGTCACCTATGACAAGTATATTTGGTGTTGTATTTGGCCTTAAGGGCTGTGACTGCTTTGCACACTGCTTTTGTGGTTTATGTGTTGCTTGTGGGGTGTCTTGAGGTAGCAGTTGTTTGGGTGTCTGCTTTGGAGGCCTCTGCTGTTTAGGTAAATTTTACTCAGAGCCTCCAGTATGTCTTTGTGTGTTTATGTGTTTGATTCAGTGGAGTGGTAGCATTATGTGAGGCTGGTTTTGTGGTGTGTGTAGTTGCTTTCTCCTCCTGTCTGGTCTTGCCAGTCCTGAGTTGAGAGAGCTCAGCCTCCAGTTTGGCTAAATAGCTGCATCTCGCAAGTATTTGTGTTATGTGGGAGGAGGAGAGGGTTGTCTGTGTACATGAGGCAGTTATAACATTGCCTCAAGATTCCCAGATTCACCAGCTGGATCGGAGAGGAGATTGACAACTGACCTTTGGACATGCTAGAATAATATTGGGAAATCCTTAATTGAAAACAAGAGCCAGTGGGGAGTGAGGGTGTAGTGGTTTTAATTTTTAGTGCTGACTTATATAATTGCTTTAGTGAGCAAATGCCAGGTAACTTGAGTGCAATGTGTTACAAGTAACTAAATGCAAAAACGACAAACAGTAACTTTCTTTCAAGTGAAACAAGGAAATAAGTACAGTAAGCAATGCAGATATCACTAGTGATCCACAGAAGCACTGAGAAGTTGCGTATTAGGTGGAATTAGCTTCCAGGGAAATAACAAGCAAACAAACAACAAGCATATAAACAAAGCTAGATTCAGCAGGCCTGGATCTAGTCTATGCTAGAGCAAACAAGGTGAACCAATTTCAGTAAGATACAGTTCAAATATTCAGGCACTATAAACCTTTAACCAGAAATTCCCAGCTCAGAAGGGCAGAGTCCAGCCTCTTCTCCCACAAGAGTGCAGACCACGAACCTTCTTAATGTAAAATAACTGGCCTGAAGCCCAAGTGCCTAAACCAGAACTAATACACTTGGACACTGGGCTCTCAATCAGCAGTTCCCAACTTAGAAGGATGAAAGCTACCTGTCCTGCCACCACAGTGCTTGCCACAAACCTTCCTAATGTAAAACAACTGGTCTGAAGCCCAAGTGCTTAATCCAAAAGACTTGAATGATAGCTACACTTTAATCAAGTTACAACCAAGCAGTAATAAATACCATTGAATACTTTAGAGAATGTCTGGATTTTGCCTAATGAGTTAATTGGTCAATAACTAATTATTAAAAAAAAAAAAAACAGTTAAGTCTACACCTCCCAGCTCTTTCACTGAACAGCAAAAAAAAAAAAATGGACATTCATTTTACTGGCACACTAAACAGTAGGGCAGACGCATGGCACCCTGCCACCCCAGTCATTCAGATTCCATTCTCATGCCCTGCCCCTAACCCTCCTTCAACATATTTTATTTAAAAAAAATATTTCCTTCTTTTTTTTTAAACTACAGCAAACTGTGCTACAGTGCTCATGTTTTAGCTTTTTTAATTTCTTTGTAAACTAACGTGCACTACTTGCTACAAATGTAGTAAAATGTTGCTACAGTTTATATCCAGCCTGCATAGAGTGCTATGGTGCTTAGGTTTTAGTTTTAAAAAATCTTCTTTTTAAACTGTAGTAAACTGCTTGTTACGATGTAGGAATCATTTGGTATAGTTTAGACCACACACAAAGTGCTACATCACTCAGGTATGACTGCAAATGTAATATCGGCTTTTAGAAGCCGGCATTGCATTAAAGAAATCAGGATGGCTGATCATGCCCCCGCGACACTTTGAACCCAGGGCAGTTGCCTCTCTTGCCCCACCCTAACTACACCACTTGGTATAGAGAATAGGATAGGCCATATAGTGCAAAAAAGGCTGTAAGTCATGTGTTAGCTTGAGGATGATATCAGCAGAAGCCAGCTAGGAGACGTGTTATAGAAAGAGTAGCTAAGGATCTTGTGGATTGTGTTATTCATAGCTGTTTTGGGCACAAATGAACTCAGCAGTTTCTAGGAATCTCTAACTGAAGGGTGCTTCTTAGTCGACTCTTATTTTGAAATATTCTGTTTTTACTTTTGTGAACATGGCAAAAGTATTAACATTACTCTGCAAAGCTAATAAGTTAGATCAGCAACAATGACTCAAATGAGATAAAGAATTCCAACAACTAGTATGCTTCCATCTTTTTAAAATTCAAACATATTGCTGTACAAAAACTACATGAATTTGACTAGACATAACAGACTAACTTATATAGGCTAAATAATAAGAATTAGGGCTTCATGACACCAGTAAATCCCCAGATTGTGCTAACCTTGGGGAGGAGGGCAGTCCTCAATGCCATTTATTTTGTTTGGAGAATATGCTTTCATCTAAATTAGCTATAGGTACCTGAATAATTAATAATATTGAGGACCCCTGCTATAATGACAATGTAGACATTCTGACTTAGATTCCCCATTGACTCTGCTTTTCCTGCTAGGGCTTAATTTAATTAATTTGTGAAACAGTTATGTGCAAAACAAATAGCATCAAAAACACTTGATCCAGGGATCTGAACTTCTCTTGTGGCATAATAAGGATGAGCTGGGGAGATGGATAATGTATCTCAAAGGCTCCTCATTCAGGTAAAACATAATTCATCCCTGACCCTTTTAAAATAAAACCTTGACATCTAGATGGGAAATCATAAATGCCCCCCCCCCCACCATATAGACACCCATGATACATAGGACCCAAATGGTCTGGGGTGCATGGCTAAACTTGTAAGGGCCATAGTGACCATTAGCTTAGTAACAGCCTGTTAACCTATGAACCTATAGACAGCCAGAAAAATAATTACTCTGAAAGCCATATGCTGATGTATGAAATGTTGCAGGACTTGATCATGGCATCACTCCTGAAAAGGAAACAAATATAATAAAATATAATGAAAATAACACACTGTGACAATATTAGGTATTGCCAGCTATGCCAGGTCAAGTAGGGCATTGGATGTGTAACATATGCCAGCATAGCTAGCTGGAGTTTTGTAAAGAAGTATATGTCATTTGTATATCAAACTGATGTGTACAGGTGCTTGGGTCGAAAATGTATTTGTAAAGCTGCTCGTGTTAAACAAAATGTACCAACAGTGGGTCCTGCTGGACAGAAAATAAATACACCTGTAGGTCAGACTGTACTATAACTGTTGAAATAAATGTATTGCAACAGAGGATATTGAAAGAGAAGAGGTTAATTTCAGTCAGGCTTACTTTGAAAATAGTCTGGAATTAAATTACCTGGTTTAGGCCATAAAGAGTGTATCTTGCAGTTCTGATTGCAGCCAGAGACAAAGTGTCTTTGAAAACTAGGACTAGGAATCCTACTGTATTGTCATTGGGGGGGGGGTGAGCTAATTGCTACCCTGGAGTGGACGCTTTTGAAATGGTTTTATAGCTTCCAGATACTATAACACATCTTAGCAAAGCTCTGTGTGTATATGATGACACGTGCTAGATTCTGGTTCAGTTTTTAGTAAACAGGGTAGTGTGGGAACCAGAGTCTGATGACCAGATGTATGTGATATCATTCTGTAATCCAGCACTGAAATGATGTTTTAATACTAAATGAGATAGAAGTCTCAGGACAGTTTGTTTGAAAACCCTGACAAAGAAGGACCCCTCACTTATTTAATCTTACCTTGCTCTAGTAAGTGAACTAGGGGACAGTAATTCTTTAGATCAGTCAGGAAAATATAGTGAGATTAGTTAAGTACTGTTTTTCTGTATCTGTGTGAATCTATCCATCTGTGTTATTTGTATATTTTCTGTGATTGAATTTCTGGTGTTTATTGTAAATAGATATTTAGTATTTTTATGTTCTTTTATTATTTTTTATTAAATATATTTAAACTTTTCATGTTTAATGGTCCTTTAGAGAATATTTTAACCATTGATTATATTGACTTATATTTATTTGGCGACACTGTGGCCACTTCTGAAAGGGTTTATATTAAATCAGCGAACACTTAAAAAAGTGAACGCGGATTTATCGACCCTGTGATGACCATGCCTTGGCCCAGCAATCAAGGAGCCTCAATCCTCACCACTAACACTAGGGAGGCCATCTCCTAGAAGAGAGGAAAGGATAACTAATACACACAGTAAAGTACAATTTCCCTTAAGTGCACACAGATATCACAGTCAGTCTGGGGCTGGTCGCTCCCTTGCTCACCAGGTTCCCGATAAGACTCCCCACTGACACAGCTATAGGGTCCAGATCTCAACCTAGCTGGGCAAGCTAAAACCTCCAGTACCCTCTCAATCCAACCAGTGCTTTATGTCCCTGCCAAGCAGCTGACACATCACAAAAAATTTTGTGATAAGTATTTATACACTTTCACAGACACTCCTGGGAAAGGCTGACACAGATTCTCCAGCTGTGCCCCTTTACTCAGACCATACAGTAGTAATCCCTGCCACTACCCAGCTAATAATATCAGCTACTAAAAGGCCCTTAAAATGGTGTCCAATTATTACTGTGCAATATTATTATCCAATGGTAATGTGACTAACAGTCAAGGCTTACTTTAGAGTGGCCTATTACAATAACCTCTATAAATATGCAATGTACTCTGGAGCTTATCTCTACACAAAGCAGCCACAGGTAGAAGGTTTTAAAAATATTTAATAATAAATAATTAAAACACAAGACAAAACTACTACACCACAGAGATATCTAAGAGTTCAGAGATCACACAGAAACTTAAAATAATACAGTAGGACAGGTCTGATTTCAATGGAAAATACCAAATTAATCTTTACTAGCTTTAACTATTCCTACAAGAAATCACAGTGCTAAAACTTTAGTACCCTGCTGTCCCTAAAAATGCCCTCACCTGCTTTTTGGTAATAGGTGCAGGCTATGCCTGAATAGTTTCCACTTTGGCAGGTTCTGGCCTTATCTTACTACTCCCCACTCTATGTCCTAGGTAGGAGACCTCTGCCATACCCACCTGACATTTGCTCGGCTTAATGGTCAACCCTGCCCTTTGTAGTCTGCCCAGCACCTCTCTAACATGCTGAAGGTGTTCCTGCCTGAAATGGCTGTAGATAGCAATATCTTCCATGTAAGCAAGGGCAAACCCTCCTGCTCCTGCTAAGATATGATCTACCAGCCTCTGGAAATTTTCTGGGGAATTCTTCATCCCAAAGGGCATATTTGTGAACTCATACAAGCCACAAGGAGTCACAAAGGCTGACTTCTCTCTAGCATTGGGAGTCAAGGCACCTGCCAGTAACCCTTGGTAAGATCAATGGTTGTAAGATACTTTGCCCCACCCAGCTGCTCTAGGGCCTCATCTGTCCTAGACATGGGGTAAGCATCTACCTCTGTGTGACTATTTAGTTTCCTGTAATCCATACAAAACCTGGTGCTGCCATCCATCTTTGGCACAAACACCACTGGTGAGATCCAGGGACTGTTGGACTCTTGAATCACCCCTAGTTCCAACATCTCCTGTACCTCTTCTCTCAGAGTCTGTTTGGCTCTCTCAGGCACCCTATAAGGGGCCTGCCTAATAGGCCTTTGGGGTCCTGTATCCACCTGGTGCTGCACCAGGTGGGTGCATCCTGGTTTCCCAGTGAACATGTCCCTAAATTCCTGCAACACTGCTTGGATTTCTTGAACCTGGGTAGGAGATAGCTGCTGGGATATTGCTACCCCTTCCACCGAGGTGTCAGCCCATGTCTCACTGAGGAGATCAGTCTCCTCCTGCAATCCACTGAAAATGCTCAGCACAAGGGCCTCCCTATCACGGTAAGGTTTCAACATGTTAACATGGTACACTTTGTGCCCCTGCCTTCTGCCTAGCACTTCCACCATGTAGTTAACATCACTTACCTTTCTTACCACCTTGTAGGGTTCCACCCAAGCTACTTGCAGCTTGTTGTGTCTGACAGGAATGAAAACCATCACCTGCTGCCCTACAGCATACTCTCTAGCTCGAGCATTCCTGTCATACCACACCTTTTTCTGTTGTTGGGCTTCTGCCAGGTTCTCCTGGGCCAGGCCCATGAGTTCCCTGAGCCTTGTCTAGAGGTTCAGGACATTTGCCACAACAGACTCCTTGTGAGACTCACACTCCCCTTCCCACTCATCTCAAATTAAATCTAGAGGTCCCCTCACCCTATCCCCATACAGCAACTCAAAGGGTGAAAAACCTGTGGATTCCTGAGGAACCTTTCTGTAAACAAACAACAGATGGGGCAAATATTTGTCCCACTCCCTCTTAAACTGATCTGCAAATACCCGTAGCATGGACTTGATTGTAGAGTTTAACCTCTCAACAAGACCATTAGTCTGGGGATGGTAGGGGGTGGTCTTCATGTGCTTCACCCCACAGGACTTACACAGACAAGCCAGCAGGTCTGACATAAAATTGGCACCTCTGTCAGACAGTATTTCCTTTGGGATACCTACCCTGCTGAAAATCTCTAGCAAAGCATTTGCCACCTTCTCTGTCTCAATGGAGGACAAAGCCACTGCCTCAGGGTATCATGTCACATACTCTACAATCACTAGGATATACCTTTTCCCTGTGGAACTTGGGGTATTCAGAGGACCCACAATATCCATAGCTACCCGGTGAAATGGCTCCTCAATCACAGGCAAAGGCATCAAAGGAGCTCTCACCTTGTCTCCTGCCTTTCCTACCTTTTAGCACTGCTCACAGGTCCTGCAGTGCCCTTTTACATCTCTGGACACTCCAGGCCAATAGAGGTTTTGCATAATACTCCTCTTTGTACTATGCCCATATGACCTGCAAAGGGAATATCATGGGCTATGGCTAGAAGCGCCAGACGGTAAGCTCTAGGCACTACCAACTGCTGTACTCTCTCACCTTCTAGCCCTCCCTCAGGGGTCCAGTCTCTGTACAGTAACCCTTTGTTCCAGTATACAGATTCCCCCTTCCCTTGAGAATCAGGTGCCTCCCTAGCTACCTGCCTCAGGCCTTGCAATGTAGGGTCTGAGAGCTGATCCTGTCTCAACCCCCTCCTTGTAACCCTTCCCAACTCCCCTTCCACAGGAAGTCTGGCATCCTCTGACAGTGGTGCCTCACTGTCAGCCTGGGTGCTACTACTCACCTCTACCTTTGCAGTTACCCTGTCCAAGGGAACATCAGTACCCACAAGCAGCTGTGGCTCACATTCAGTCTCACTGCTACAGCGTAGCTCACTCCCTGAAGTAACCACATCAGCAGTCCTGGCTCAAGTATGCAGTCTGCCTGGGTGTCCCCCAAGGCTTCCAGACCCATATGCTTGTCTCCTAGCCTTACTGCATGTAACTGTATAAGTACATAGTACTGCCTCATCCAAATCCTTCCCTCTCAGGACATCTGCAGGATGGTAGTTCCATACTCCTGTTGTCTTAAGACAGCCCACTGTTGGCATTTTGTCTTTCCCACTTACTGGCTCTTTCACCTTTTGTTCCCCACCTTGCCTCCATGGACATCTGTATGCCACATGGCCTCACTGGTTGCATTCAAAACATTTAACCCTAGCTCCTGGATGTGTACCTGGACTAGTGGCTTCCCCTGCTACTGGCGGATTCTGTTGGGGCAGTCTGTGCTGCCCATCATGGGTTCCTTTAGTCCCATGAGCAGTACTGGGGGTCCCTTTCTTGTGCAGGGCTGCCCTTCTTGCTAGGTATGGGTCTCCCTTCTTCCCCAACTCCTCTGAAGTAGCACACTGTCTATTAGCTAACCAGATCCTCATGTCCTCAGGCAAAGTGCTAAGGGCTTGTTTCCTTACCAAAAGGTTTGCCAGCCCTTCAGAAGTGGTGACCTGACATCCACTCACCCAGCTATGAAAATAAGTGCTCAGTTCAGCAACATATTCACATACATTTTCATCTGCCTTGCGTCTGTGCTCACGAAACTTTTTCCTATACATTTCAGGTGTTAGCTTAAAACATTCCAACAAGTGTCTTTTTGCAAAAGTATAATCAAAACAGTCAGTGTCATACATTTTTGCTAAAGACGTTACAGCTTTACCATGGAGTAAGGGGGTCAGGAACTGTACCCAGAGCCCTTGGTCTACTTCATACTGTTTACATACCCGCTCAAACATATGAATGAAGCTATCAAAATTATTCCCCTCTTTAAACTGTTGAAGAAGCTTACTGACCTTTTGTGCTTCTGGGCTCTGGTTACTCCCTTCCCCATTACCTCCATGACTCTGGTGACTAGTCAACATTTCCCTCTCATGCCTCCTCTGCCGTTCATTTTCCTCAGCTTGTAGACTCCTCATTTTCTCGGCTGCTTCTAGTTCCATACGTCTGGCCTCCAACTCAAGTCTCTTTAGCTCCAGCTGGATTTTTAAGTCCACTGCAGAAAGATTGAGCTGTCCATTCTCTGAGGATATTGTATCTCCACTGTCAGTCTGATTGTCCTCCAGGCTGCTGTTCTCTGATGCAGCTGCAACCAAGGCTGCAATCAGGTCTGTTTTAGTCAGGTTTCCATGCACCAGTCCCCTAGCCTGGCACATCTCCACCAGCTGACTCCTTGTCAGCTTTCCATACTCTTCTGCTGACATGCTGCCCACTCACCCTGACTAACACTAAGCTAACAAAAGAAATAAAACAATTGTGATCTGAACTCTGAGTATACACTGCGTGGCTGTTTTAGAGTACAAAACACTTTTAGAGATCATTGTACATAAGCTACAAGAATTTGCTCTACCCCACACCACTACAAGACTGTTAGTATGTGAAGTAGATCCCACCACTGCCAAACACTTGTGATGACCGTGCCCTGGCCCAGCAATCAAGGAGCCTCAATCCTCACCACTAACACCAGGGAGGTCATCTCCTAGAAGAGAGGAAAGGATAACTAATACACACAGTAAAGTACAATTTCCCTTACGTGCACACAGAGATCACAGTCAGTCTGGGGTTGGTCGCTCCCTTGCTCGCCAGGTCCCCAATAAGAGTCCCCACTGGCACAGATATAGGGTCCAGATCTCAGCCTAGCTGGGCAAGCTAAAACCTCCAGTACCCTCTCCGTCCAACCAGTGCTTTGTGTCCCTGCCAAGTAGCTGACACACCACACACACACTTTGAGATACGTATTTATACAACTTCACAGACACTCCTGGGAAAGGCTGACACAGATTCTCCATCTGTGCCCCTTTTCCCAGACCATATGGTAGTGATCCCTGCCACCACCCAGCTAATAATATCATCTACTAAAAGGCCCTTAAAAGGGTATCCAATTATTACTGTGCAATATTATTATCCAATGGTAATGTGACTAACAGTCAAGGCTTACTTTAGAGTGGCCTATTGCAATAACCTCTATAAATATGCAATGTACTCTAGAGCTTATCTCTACACAAAGCAGCCACAGGTAGAAGGTTTTAAAAATATTTAATAATAAATAATTAAAACACAAGACAAAGCTACTACACCACAGATATATCTAAGAGTTCAGAGATCACACAGAAACTTAAAATAATACAGTAGCACTGGTCTGATTTCAAAGAAAAATACCTAATTAATCTTTACTAGCTTTAACTATTCCTACAAGAAATCACAGTGCTAAAACTTACATGTGAGCTTAGGCAGAGTGCTGAGTTAGATATCCAAGATCAAAATGCTTTAAGTCTCTTGTGAGAAATAGTATTTAAACATTACTAACAAACATGTCTTCTGTGTCCCTCCCCAAATTACATCATGTTGACACTTAGGTTTTCCCAGGCAAACAAACTATATTATTTAGCAATCTAACACCTGTTCAGAAACTTACAACAATAGAAGACATTTCACATGTATATTCTAACAGACACCAGAGCAGTAAACCACCATCCACATGTAAATTCTGGTCATAAACTTTAGCCTTAAAACAATGGGCATGAAACCTTCATCCAGATGCACTGGAGCCGAATTCTAACATGAAAGGGTCACAACATGCTTCACAGGGCCAGTAGAGTGCAATGTTGTCACATATTTTGTAGTTCCACATTTCACAATATTCTTTTACACTCAAGAAAACATGCCTGTATTTTACATTTATTTACAAATGCCAGAATTATATACCAAATTCTATTTCTAGGCTGGCAGCCGTCACCCATCTCTCCTCAGTCATCACAGACCCCATGTAAGTGAAAGCTTACAATCCCGAACACTCAGAACAGACATCTTTTTCCCAGGGAAAAAAGTCGCTGTTCCACAAAAAAAAATAAATAAATAAAAATAAAAACTTCAAAACATTGTGTAAAGTGGGGGGCTTCATCCCCCACACTTCTCTACTTAAATATATCAACTCCGAGATTGCATTACAGTGAGGAAAATGGCAAAGTAATGGAGGTGGCCAAGCGATTTCTTTCCCAGGGAAAGAAATCACTTATATGCCATTTTGCTATTTTGCTGTTTCATGCTTTCAAGTTCAATCAAGACGCATTTGAAGGATTGCATATTCGATTTTATAACAGGAACCCTTCTGAAAGCCTTGCTGCATTGGTCAAACACTACCATTTGTATTAGTATTAATTTTACTCAGTATAATTGGGTACCCTGGCAAGAACCTTAGAGTAACTGGCTTTGGAGTGTTCTGGTGGCAGTATCTACCTTATAGTCTGAGCAGTGGGAGCATAGCTGGTAAATCTGTGCCAGCCTTTCACAGGTGCATGTGTCTTTGTGTGTGTGTGTGTGTGTGTGTGTGTGTGTGTGTGTGTGTGTGTGTGTGTGTGTGTGTGTGTGTGTGTGTGTGTGTGTGAAAATCAAACTCAAACACCATGTTTCAGCTACTTGGAACAGGGACACCTAGCACTGGTTTCACAGAGAGGGTGGTGGAGGACTTGGCTTGGAATACTTGGCTGAGGACTCAACTCTACAGCTGTGTCAGTGGGGGTCTTATTTAGGGCCTAGAGAGAGGGGGAAACCCAGCCCCAGGAAGCACTGTGTTCCCTGTGTACTCTTAAGGGAAATTGTGCCTGGTGCATTGAGCTGCATCTGTAAATATTGTGTGTATCTATCTTTGTTCCAAGTGAACGTCCCTCAGTGGTGTTCATGGTGAGGATTGAGACTCCTTGGTCACTGGCCCACTGGAGGAATGTCACATACACCCCAAAACATTAGTGTGGTTCTGTGAGGTGAAAGAGTCCATGAAGCTGGAAAGTATGGGGGAAAATCATATAGAAGAAACCCAAAAACCCAAAATGTAACTAGAAAAATATAAATACGAACATAGCAAAATATAAATACAAGCACTAGATTCCAGCAACAGTGACAACACACTGCTTCAAATTCTGATCAAAGTTAATGAGAACAGCAAACATTTCTATCCAAAACAGAAGCATGTCTCTGGGAAAACACATAGACAAACTAAAATGATTTGGTAATAAAAGTGCTTGTTTGAGAAAAGTAACTACTTTAAAGAGATTTAAAAGGCTAATTACCCAATTTCCAACAACTATTGATGGAGCAGAGTAGGGGAGGAATCCTCCTCCCAAACAAAATTCTGAGGATGCATCAACTTCTGACTCATCCTCTGACAATGACACCCCTGCCACCAGCTCACCAACTAATACTCAAATTCACCCTTCGATAAAAGTTACTAACTGTGCAGTACACAACAAATCCAAGTAAATTTTTTATCCGTTACTAACTGTGCAGTGACTTAGGACAGTGATGGTGAGCCCACTTTAAGTGTGGTCCTCCTGTGGAGTATAGTAGATTTTCATATTATTATAGATCCTCTCCCTCCCATTCAACACATTCAGCCAACTATAGTAAGATTTTAGAAGCTCTTGGATAGTTGCAAAACCATGCAATTGAAGGCATGTGAGTTGTTTTAAAGATTTCCACTCTGCCAGATATTTTTAGGAAAAAATGGGAAAATTCAGCTACCGCTGACAATATTATGAAATGTATAAGTGAAGGATTTTTAACCACGAGAAACAACTTACTAAAAGTAATAACTATGGCATGCCCTCCAACACCTAAACTGGGCACTAATCAAAGCTATTGAACAGAAGGAAAACAAATCTATTGATGCATACTTGTAGCACATGACAGATATGTTTGAGGCTTTTTCAGGACATCCAGAACCTACTGAAAGGGCGGCAGCCAGTGGGCTGTCATCAGCATTTGTAGAAGGCTTATTGCCATCTATACATGTTCAGATCAAAAAGATTTGTCCAAACTGGTCCAGTTTAAGTATACATGAAATCGTTACTCAAGCACTAAATGTAGCAGATACTGTAGTCAGAAGAGATGTTCAACATCAACAATTTGACAATGATTTATGGGAAAGGGGGTGCAGCAGGAGAAACAGGAGAGGTAGAGGTAAATGCAGATTCTCGCAACAACAAGTCCCAGGTCAACTTTCATAAAACTTTCATCCTCCTGCTTCACCTCAAATCCAGCAATGTGAGCCACAGATGAAACCTTGTTTTAATTGTGGACAGAGCAGACATTGGCATACTGAATGTCCCTTTCTTCAGCCAACAAATCTGGCCTTTCAGGCTACCAGTCAGCAAAATGTCCAAGCTCCACAGTAGATGGGGAGGCAGCCTCAAACATTACAGTGTACAATTCTACTATCCCTTTCCTTATCAACACAGGAGCAACTTAATCTATGATAATGTTATTGAATGTGAAAAGCCTCCCACTTTCCACATAATCTGTTTGAGGTGCATGTGGGGGGGTCTCTGGGGTCCAATTGGATTATCCAAAAACAAAGTCTGTCCCAATTCAGATAGTCCATTGCAATACTGGCACTCTTTTATTGTAGGAAACTCTGCCCCTTTAAATATTTTAGGTAGAGATCTGTTGTGTAAATTATGGTGTACTGTGAATTGCACTCTGGATAGAATTTTTTTAAACATCCTGAATAAACCTTCCCTTTGGTTTGTATTCAGCCAATATTTGTTCAGATGAAGGAATCCAAAAAAGCACGAACAGGACCAAGAAAAAATAAGTCCAAGGCAGATACTTTCTTCACGGTACGTAGATCTGAACAGACCTCCAGGATGACAGAATAGTAGCCCCATCTTCTTTTCTAGTCCACTTGGTACGGGCCTATCATTTGCTTTTTCACTTGGGAAAAATGGGTTTACCATCAAAAGCACAACAGTAACATGCTCGACAGCCACCTCCTCGGCCATGGTAGGAGCGACTGTCGGAATGTTGACATTCATTTGTAAGTCAGTTTAGAAGGTCATACACAGGCAGGAAGTTACATCATGTATGTGAATGGGAGAGATCCACCTTAAGGTCGACAGAATTTGTCGACGTTGCTGCGTCGATCATTCAGCCTACTTCATATTCATGAGTCAATGTTATTTGTCGTGGAAATCACCGTTCGTGGACATGATTTTCGTTCTTTTGATAGTAATCCAGGAAAAATGCACAAATAAGACAAATTTTGACTGATTGGTATGCCCCTTACATTTCTGAAGTCATTCAGCATTTTATAACTACTTGTATAGTGTGTGTTGATTATAATGTATTAAAGAGTGTTCCTGTTCCCATGCAATCTTTAAAACAGCCATGGGGATCTTTTTGTTGTTTACAATGGGATTTTATCTATCTCCCATAAGATCAATATTTCAAGTATGTTTTGGTAATTGTGGATGCTTTTTTCAGGGTGGGCTGAAGCTTAACCTTGTGCCAGGAATGTTGTGGCCACAGTCACCAAGAAACTATTACAAGAAATAATATCCAGATTTGGTGTTCCTCATTGTATTCAGTTAGATACAGGAATCCATTTCACAAGCCAGATCATACAATAAGTGCCTAAATTGTGAAAGTGAACATGCAATACTATTGTCTGCACAGACCCCAAGCTTCAGGAATTGTTGAGAGAATTAACCAGGCTTTAAAAACTGGAATTGCAAAACTTTAAATGGCTGGAGGCATTGCCTCTAGTTTTGTTTAGCATTTGCACTGTAATTAGCACTCCTAGAAAATATTCTCCCCATGAGATTCTTATGGGAAGCCCTATGTGAATGATAGCTACACCACGGCCCAGTAATGTGGAATTACAAGATGTTGACAAATGTATTTGTCTTCATTACAAGCTCTCATTTCTGTTCTGCAGCACAGTCATTCACAGGCCATTGCCTCCTGCTGTGACATTGTTCCCCGGAGACTGGATGTTTATTAGATCCTACTTCAGACACCACGCCCTCCAGCCAAGATGGAAAAGACCTTTCCTGGTTCTTACGACAGCTACTGCCATTCAGTGTGAAGGATCAACTACCTGAATTCATGTTTCGCATGTTAAGAAGGCTCTTTCTAGTGATGAATATTAACATGACACTAACAACATCATTCCACTCATTATCGATGATGAACTAATTTCATCCCGTACCAGAAATAAATTCAGGGAGACCAACATGGCCGGAAGTGAGGCCTATGATCCAGCAACATCATCTACAAAGGATGATGAGTGGAAATCGGCTCAGGAAATGGGAAATGAGTCAGGCAACCAAGCGCTGCTCATAGGGCTTCCATTAACACAGGACCCAGTGTGGAGTTTGTTCAGAAACTGACACTGTATGAACAATAAAATTAAAATGACTCACACTTGTTTGCAACTTTTTGAAAATCCTCTCCAACCCCAGCCTGCTAGATATTCATATGGACTAATCATTGGAACTGCTGTATTGGTATTTATCATCATTTTATTTTATTTTCTTCTTTACTCAGAAGCCATCAGAGCTGTAAGTACCAAACAACTTTTTTATCATAAATAAATATTTGGTTAAAACTGAGCAGAGAACACCAGACTGTCATCCTAAGTTTAATACTTTTTCCTGCTACATTGCGTACTTATGCCAAGACAATGAATTTCAGTAACTGTTGGGTGTGTGCACATATAACAATAGCACACAATGGGATTGTTCTGTTGTGTTTGTACCAGCAACAGAAACAGAAGTAGAAGCAGCATTTGTAACAATTATGGTAACCAAAAACAAAAAGAGCAGACATAATTCTTGGTATAATGTTATTCCCTTTAGACTGCTTCCATTCCAGTTATCAATGACTGTAAAGTGACACACTGTTATATTAAAAGTGGAACACATATTGTTAAGTTAAATGATTGCAATATTACCCGGAGAATATATAATAGGGATGGAGGGCAGGACATGGCCATGTTGTGTGAGTTTTTATTATATATGTGAAGACCAAACTTACCCTGGTTATTAGCAGACTGGTAGGGATGTTGTTATATTGGTCATGTTATTCCGGCCATTCAATATACAAAAACTTTATCCAGTGGGACAATTCACAATGCTTGCTGGAAGCGGGAGACAAATGATATTAAGAATCCAGTTGGAAAAACAGATTTTCTTGGATTTATTAACACAATTTAGAACATATTGCATTCTAAGGACTTTTACATATGGACATGGGTGATGATGTTATTTTGGGGGTGGGTACTACCCCCCTATGGGTCAGTAAAGTCAATTTGGGAACTGAGAAAAATGTCCAAATTATTAGAGGTGTTGAGTAATGCAACGTTTGAATCAGAAAATTAGATTACTATTGAAATGATCACCATGTGTAGTGCAATGCTGTAGAATACAATGGCACTTGACTTTACCCTCGCATCTAAGGAGTGTATGTGCGAGCTCATCCAAACAGAGTGAAGCTTGTTTATACCAGAAAATGAACATGCCATTTCATAATCAGCTAGAAATTATACAAAAGGTTGTGGAGTTGTGTCATGCTAAAGAAGCTGACAACTCTCAATGGGCATGGTTGACAAGTTTATTTTCTGGATGAAGAGGAAGTCTTTTATTTATTTATCTTTACTTATTGCTAATTTTATCTATGTAAAGGATGTTTCCATAAAGTGTTTTACATTTAGAAAAAAATATTAAATTACAAAATATGCATATAAGATATAAAAAATGAAAATCAAAGTAATAGCTTATCCTGTATCATTGCTGATAAATAGAACCATAAAAGAAAGCACTATTCCCACCATCTGGAAAATCTCCTACATTATCCCCCTACACAAGGGTGGAAACTCCAGAGAATATTTTAACTATTGTCCCATAGCACTATTTTCCCCATTAGCTAAAATAATGGAAAAGTGCATCCACAGACAGTTATTAGACCATCTACTCCAGAACAATTTACTGGCCAAATCTCAACATGGCTTCAGGCCTTTCCACAGTACAACAACTGCACTCCTATCCTTCACTGACAGCATCAATAAAAACCGTAATAACAGTCTTCTCTCTTCAGCACTTTTCATCGACCTTTCAAAAGCATTCAACATGGTCAACCACCACTTACTTCTCAATATTCTAAAATCCTTCTCTCTGGACACAAATACTATAAAATGGTTCCAGTCCTACCTTGATAATAGACAGCAGGCAGTGCTATGGGACAACAACCTTTCATCCCATCTCCCAGTTACCCTAGGTGTTCCTCAGGGCTCTATATTGGGCCCCCTCCTTTTCTCAATATTTATCAATGACCTCAACCTAGCTATTCCTTTAACTAACTGTGTACAATACACAGATGATTCGACAATAATCTGCTCAGCTAAATCTCAATCCCAAGTACAGACTCTAACTCAGACAATGTTCAATAAAACAGAAAATTGGTTTCTACAATGCTGCCTCCTCTTGAACCCCAAAAATAACAAACTCCTCCTCTTCACTCCTACCCGTAAATCACTCCCAATGAACTTTTCAGTCTTATCCAATAATGGTACACTCATATCTCCCAATCCAACAACTAAACTTCTAGGGGTAACCATTGATAACAACCTGAACTTTGAAACCCATATCGACAATACCATAAAAACTGTCAACAGGAAACTAGGGTCCCTCTATAGGATAAAACCCTTTCTCTTCCCACTAGCCAGAACCACTATTGCCTATTCCCACCTTATCTCCACACTTCTCTATGCTTCTTCCATATATACTAACTTGTCAAAAAATAACCTTAACAAGCTAGCCAACGCTTACAATAGCATTGCCAGATTTGGTACTGCTTCCTCCTTTAGGACCCATCACTGCCATAACCTGAAACAATTAGGCTGATTAGAGCTTCTGAATCAGATTAACTTTAAACAACTCACCATTGCGCACAAAACCCTTTTCCAACCTACCAATACCCCAATACTTGCTAGTCTCATTACCCAATATAAGAACCTTTCAACTTTACGCTCATCTAATAAACTACTAGCATCAACATGTAAATCTAATAACATGGCAGGAGATGCTCTGTTCTCAAATGCAGTTGGAAAGTATTGGAACCAGCTCCCCCATGAACTTACATCACTGTCTTCAATTACACTTTTTAAACACAATCTGAAACTCTATCTTAAAACCCATTGGTTATGTCCCTGTACAAATCCAGACTAATCTCATACTATATCCCAAATACCCTCTCTTAAGACTTAATTCCTGCTCTATCTGTGTCTTTTTAGATCAAGACCTATCCTTGGCAAAAACATATTTTATTCTAATAGAGATAATTTAAAATACCTAATTAAATTCTTCTGCATATAATTCTAAAGCATCCTACCTAAGGCAGGCAGCAAGTATTGTTTAAAATGTGAGCATTGCTGAATTTGCTGAACTGTTGAAATTTAAAGTATGTATTTGTTTAACAATTACTTTCTACTTACCAATGAAGTCTTGTACATAAAGTCTAAAATATCTCATCTAATGCTTGTAACATGTTTTTTGTATAAACTGTGGAGATTCCTGAACTGTTTAAAATTTGTAGTATTTAACTGTATAACAACTAGTACCTGTATGTTAGTAGTCTAGTAATCTCCTGGATCTTATCGCCCCAGGACTCTACTGAAAATGGGCATAAATCCAGTTAGACTATCCCGGTCAAAAAATGTAAAATAAAATAAAATAAAAATAAATAAAATAAAGTGCCACTGACCAGAGTTAAAGAAAATCATGATGAAAAAATGTAGTGAGAAAAGTGTATTAAACAGTTTTGGACAAATGTACAATAATATATTTAAACTGAGAGGTATTCAAACTGTCTCTTTATTCCATCTAAACATAGATGTGTTTATTGCTCATAGAACTGTTTTTTTCTAACTGCTTGTATAAGCACTGTGTGTGTAAAGAACAGAAGGAAACTGCATGTTACATGACAAAAGTGCCAACCCATTTGAAAACGTGTTATTATCCAATTATTAAAATTTACTTGACCTGAGTGATGCTGCACAGCTACAAATCATCAAAATTTACCTGATTTTTGATTTGGAAATCAAAGAAGTATATGCTGAATAGCAAAGGTCCTAGTATGGAACTTTCATTGGCTCTGAGGCCATGTCTGTCACCCTCACAGTGTGGGTTCTATCTCTCAGCCAATTAACTATCCATGTAACTACATCTAGATTGAGTTGGAGAGCATTTCAGTTTTTGATAATGTTGGCATATAGTATGGTGAGGTCAAGGTATGACGTATGAACAATGTGACCACTGTTCACGGCTTGCCTTTTCCTCTCAAATAGTTTATCAGATTAATTATGCAGTATCTACCCTTAACAAAGCCAGACTGCTGGGGGTTGTGTCTTATAAGATTTTTATATTGTAAGTCTGTTATGGCAAGTTCCATGGCCTTGCAGATGAGGCTGATCAGGCTGATGGTTCTGTAATTCCTAGAGTCTATGGTGTGGTTACCCTTGTGAAGTGGCATCACACTGCTGTGGATAAGCTTATGTTTAATACTTGTAGGAGTGGGTCCACCAGCACATGCTTAGTGTTATTCAGCAGGCAGCCTGTTATGTTATTAGGTCCCATAGAGGATGTGTGTTTTTGTTTTAGAAAGTACCTTTATCAAGTCTTCTTTTGTGAAGATGGGGGGGGGTTAGGTCCTTAGGTATATATGGGTTTGGGATAAATGTCTCTGGGGTGAATTAAGCATCTAAACTAGATCAGAGGAGGTAGTGCCATTTTGAATGAGCTCAGAAAAATGCTGAGTGTTATTTTAACTTCTTGATGTAAGCAAAAAAGGATTTGTCATTATCCTTAGCTTCCGATGCCAGCCTGACTTTCTATGATACTGTTTTTCAGTACCTTGGATAACCTAATGTTAAACTTGATATGTGTCCCTTTCATTTTGCTATATTTTCTAATGAGCTTCTTCTGTTGTTGTATTGTTTATTTATTTATGCATGTGGACCACCAGATTGGTCTGTTCTTTCTTTTCCCTTTTTGTTTAGTTTTGGTACAGACTGACAGGTTTATATAGTTTTCTAGGTGAGTGTAGAATTTATTTGCATAAGTACTAATTTTGTCTACAGTTTGGGAAGTACAGTTATATTTGAACTTCAAGGATTCATTATACACCTGGAGAAAGTCTGTACATTTAAAAGTCTTTGAATACTGTACTATTTACTTCAGCTGGTTGAGGGATTTTGAAAGAGAAGGTTTGCAGTCAGACTTAAACAAGGAAGGATATACCTGTGGTACAGTACATATTATTGCCACATTTCTAAAGATCAGTTCAAGAACATTTTGACCTGTAGTGGATTCTTTGAGTGTGTATGATCCAGGACATTGTTGTTTATGAAAGCAAGCTATTTTTGGAGATAGCTTATATCTGAGGTATAATTTTCCTGTTTTATCAACATGTAGCTAACGTTTTCTAGGATGATTAAGTTTTTGTGTATATGGAGTTCATCCAATGTATTTAAGGCCTGGACATGGTTTTCAGGAGTAATCAAAATGGGACTTGTAACATGCTATGATCTGATAGATGGTTTTATTTAAAGTGAGTTGAATCTGAATAAGTTTGTTTCATGGGTCTTTAGGCATCTGTCTTGAGGTAATGTGGTCTTTAGCAAATATAGATACTCTAACACAGTTCCCATTGAGTCTAAAAGTGTAGCAGGCACAAGACTCTGGTATGGGGGGTGCTTTCTGCCCTCTTAAACCAGGTTTCAGTAATAATAAACACATGAATGTGCTCCAAATGCAGGAGGGCTTCATGGTCAGACAGTCTGTTATGTAAACTCCTAAGCAGCACCACATTGATATTATCCAGTGCTTTGTTTGTTATTATTATTTTTTTTTTTTAGTTTGGAAGAGTCATTAATTGGACTCTGTCACTATGAGAATAGTTTTTAACTATTGGTGCTCTCCATGAATAGTTTTTAACTATTGGTTCTCTCCATGAATAGTTTTTAACTATTGGTTCTCTCCATGAATAGTTTTTTAACTATTGGTTCTCTGCATGACTACTGTACTTTATTTCAGGGATACCATCAATAGACTGTACCTTACTGTTGCAGCTTGCATAGGTGTTTCTGAAGTGCAGTATTTACAAGACTGTAATTATATTATATTATATTTATTTTTAGGTAAAAAAGAGGAGTAGACCACAGGGCTGTAGGTCATATAGCAAGACATCAGTTAAGCAGTGCTTTTGTTTAAAATTAATAATGGAATCATAGATAAACTTACTAAGCTGGGCATTAATCCGTACATCACTCGATGTGTTGCCAACTGGCTTACTGACAGAACCCACACTGTAAAAGTAGCTGACTCCAAATCCAGCTCCAGACAAGTGACAAGTGGAGTACCTCAGGGTTCAGTCCTGGGACTGCTCTTGTTTGGCATCTACTTCTCTGAAGTACAGGCCAACACTAAGTGACGCTGGCTAACAAAGTTTGCAGATGACTGCAAACTGGGAGCCATTATTGAATCCCCAAATTATGTGATTACTCTACAAAAGGGCCTTACAGAAACAGATGCTTGGTGCCAGAGCCATGGGCTTAAGCTCAATGCCAGGAAATGTATAGTTATCCCCTTTGGGAAAAAAACATGTACCCATTAATTACCACATAGGTGGCAGTACACTAAACACTGAAAGTGTGATAAGAGACTTAGGGACACAGGTGGACAGTGGTCTCACCTTCGATAACCACATTATCACAACAGTCAGAAAATCCTTCTATGTGGCACACCTCATCCCTAAGGGCTTTTCATCCAGAAAAAAGGAGGTCATTGTCCCTCTGTACTCATCCCTCATTAGACCCATTATAGAATACAACACCCCATTTGGTATGTACCTCTCAAGACATCTGCAACAACTGGAAAGGCCACAGAAATACCTCACTAAAAGAATCACAGGCCTAAAGCAGAGCCCTATGCTGACCGCCTTAAAAAACTCCAGCTATACTCTGTCACATATCATCTACTCAGAGGTGATCTCTGCTTAACATGTAAGGCCATGTCAAACCCAGAGCTGTTGGACATGCTACACTTAAAGAAATCCCAGTCCCTCAGAGCCACATGCTCCAGGGATCTAAGCCTTGTCATCACAATAGACAAAACATGCTGGAGGGATAGGTTCCTGACCCAGAGACTCTCCAGACTCCGGAATAGACTGCCCATACATGTCAAGCAGAGCGCCTCTTTGGCCTTCTTCAAAAGGAACCTTGACGATTGGATGGGAGAAAGGAAATTCACCCTGGGGATCACGTCAGTCACCCTGCTAGACAGGGGTTCAAGGAAGTAAACAGTGTGGGAAGAAATAGCCAGGGAATTGTTATGGCTAGGCTTGTATAGGCCCTAAGGCCAATAGCCTAATACCAACCTATGAACCTATAATCACATTGTACACTTTCAGTTTTGTTTGAAAATTTCTGTTGAAGATTACATTCCTGAAAACAGACAAGACCTCAAATCAAAAGCGATACTGCATCAGCTACACCATATCCCCCTGATAATTAGCTGCCTAAGAAGTAACTCCCTTCCTGTCTCCTGCTTCTTAATGGTGTCTGTATTTTTAGCCTCTGGTGAGAAAATGTGCAAAACAATTCTCAGAATCCATTTGCAAATGACATAAACAGCCCCTTTATAGTGTATGCAGACAAAGTGGTACACAATCACAAGCTCACCTTGCAAAGGGAAACTAACCAAAAGTGCCTGTAAAAATATTATTAATTAGATGCTAGCAGATTCTGAGAAGGACTTTTCAATATTGACCTTGCAAGGACAAACATGATGGAAATGTCTGAAAGACTGTATTTGTTTAGTTAGCAAATTATCCACTTATGTTGTTTACTGATAGCCACAATGATAAACTGGCAATACTGGAAAACACTGCACTTCACTGGTTTGTTTGCATATTGGTTAGAATGTTACTGCAGTAACATACTTTTTACAGCTAATACTTTAACATTATGATAGCAGAGGCAAACAAAAAGTAACAGAAAACAATGAATATGGTAAATATGTACTTTTCCATTATCACCAATACAATATCTCTTAAGTGTGTGTGTAGGGCAGGTGCATTTACTTGGTTAGAAATGTAGAAACTGTTACAACCAACTTGAGAGAAAATAAATTAATGTAATGTTGCAAAAGTAAACTGATGCTACAACAAAATCAAGTTTAGACTCTGATGTAGCATTAAAGGAAAGGATAATTTCATAGATGGATCATGGTTTTGAAGAGGCATACGAAACTTTCTGAAGAAAATAGAGCTCACATCCAACCTATTATAGCTTTGGTGAATTATTTGAAGGCTTGTTTTTCATTGGTTATTATTTGCAGAATTTTTTCTTCTTTTATAATGATTTTTTAAATGCACCTTCCCTGGGATTTAATAAATGTGGAGCCTACACGGAGTTTACATGTTGCAACAGCACTAATTACATATTCATGCCATTCACCATGTTTAAATGTAAACAAACACTGTTTCATGGCTGGCAACAGTGTTGCTGGCCAGGAAACCGTATACAGCAATGCAGATAGGAAACATGTTTACAATAGAACAAACTGGATTAGCGGGATAGCGTGGAATGCCACAGTGATTACCACGGTTTAACATATAGTAAGTATATAGTCCAAACACAGTACAGGACAGTGTATACAGTACAGAGTATTATGAAATCCCATTCCAAACATTCTGTATAAAAGTTGTGTAAATGATCTGTAAGGGTACTTGGACTGCCAGTAGCATAAACAGTCAAGGGAAGTGTGTGTATTGAATAGGAACACACAGATGAATTACAGGAATGAACACATGGAAAGAGGACAGGTGAAACAAACTGATGTACAACAGATGAGGGCATGTAAATGGAAGACAGTTGTAGCAGGAGCACTAATCACTTATCAATATGGTACAGTACGGACTGCACAATGAAAATGTATATTATGTTACTGTCATACCAGGTGACATAACATTGGAGAAGATGTCTTTGTGAGCTAAGCATCCTGACATGAACAATGCAGAGGACATCTATCAATGATGTTATATGCAATTGGGGTAGGGTGCATACTGTGAAGCTGTGCAAACTGATTTTCCTGAATATAAATGTAATGTCAGCTGAGGTCTCCAACAAGTGGGACACAATTACAGGCTCATGGACAACAGTAGAAGAAGCATGCATAATCATGGATAATATCAAAATAATATCACCAGTAATTCCATGTCTCTGATATAACATATGTGATTTTGAGTGATCATTGATGGTTCTGCACAAACACCTTGTACAACTATTATGACATGTCAGCAATCTATGAGGGTAATCAAACTCACCGTCCTAACACTGTAACATCTGCTGGAGGTGTTAGGAGGGACACTGCTACATCTGTCATGAATGTAATCCATGACATCAGTGTTGTCAAACAGCTATGTATGTACTGTGTACATCACCAGAACAGGTGATGTAACATCTGGTGTAACATCTTGATGGGTGTTTCGCATCAGCAGACAGTAATGTTTATGCAAGAAAAAATACCTAGGTATGGCCAATAAGCTCTGTGACAGCTTATTGTGGCAAAGGTGGTACACTTCAGTTACACATCACTGGAAGATATGTAGGGAGGTACATAAAGAAGGCAAATTGTACTCTGTTCTTGGCATGGTCTGTGAACTATGGAGGTATTATGGCCTTTGATGTGGATGTCCTTGACATACTCCACAGTTGTGGTACATACAAGGCAGTAGTCAGCACTGTGGCCACATGTTAGTGGATGTTCCACATACCATCTACCCAAGGACACAGATCAAATACAAGTTGGTCTGCTCATGGGGTGTGATGTCTACATTATCCTTAGGTTGTCCATTTGTTTTCTAGATGCCATGCATGTGATCCACTGGTCTACCCACTTGGTGATATAGGCGTTTATGGCCACATCTGACAGTGTTGATTGAACACCTCAGTGTGGATTTCTGTCAAATGCCTTGGCCTGGTCAAGTTCAACAGGATGATAGTACTGTCATCATACATGGCCTTGCAGACCTCTTTGAGGACATCTAGCAGATGTAACTGACATGATGTAGCATTAACAACTCACACAGGTCTGTTGCACACAGCTGGCATATTACTAGTGTCCATTTAGAAAAGGTCCATGATGACATGTTGGTCTACCTAACAGATGAGGAGAGTTAGGATGTGTCTATGCATGCATGCATCAGGTGCTGTACCTTCCCCAACTCACATGGATGGATGTTGATGTAAGCCCTTGTACAGTCCATGCGGAGGGTGTGTTGAAGTGTGTATTTAACTATGTCAGGAAGGCGAATGTGCTGAGTCACACTATAGGCAATCTGTGATGTTGTCACAGCCCATTGATTCTGTGTGATAGGCTTGGATGAAGGTAAGACAATGCATACCTCCTATCATGATCTGGCCTAGGGTTTTGAAACAATCCTCCACCCAGGTATTGTTGAGAAACTCTCCCAGCTGGGATTAACCATTACTTCACTAGCTGGGTAATCATTTGGCTCACCCACAGAACACATACTGTGAACATTGGTGAATCAACCTCTACCAGTAGAGCTGTCACCATTTGTGAATCCAAAGGATGTCTTGCTTGGCCTTTTACTGTTTGGAATCTATTTCTCAACAGTTCAGGCTAAAGTATATGGCCTTTGTCTTACCAAGTTTGCTTACTCTGGCATATTGGGTGCAATCACTGAGTCCACCAATGATAATAACATACTACAGGAGAGGCTAACACAGACAAATGATTGGTGCCAAAGTCATACAGTCTACAGATAAATGCAAAAAATAGTCTTTATTTTAGCCTTCTACAAAGTGGAATTCCCTGCTAATTGCAGTATTGACAGCACTCCCCTTATGCTGAAACCCACTGGTTTAAGATCTGGGAACACTCATAGATAGCAATCTGAACTTCAACCACCAAGTTTCCACAGTGGTATGGAAAGGCTACATTGTGCACTTCATAAGTCAGGCCATTGTATTCAGATCTGAGGATTATATAACAGCATAGTACTTGAACCTTATCATAACACTAATAGTGTACAATTCTCCCTTTTTTGCATGTACCTCACCAGGCACCTGCAGCAGCTGGAGAGACCACAAGGGTTTCTCACCAAGAAAATACAGGGCCTACAAACCATGCCATGATGTATGTGGATAGACTGAAATCCCCATCACTGTAATCTGTACTGTATAGTATGAGGTGACTTGTGCCTGGCCTCCAGGACAGTCTCTGACCCTGCACTGGTGGGGAATAGTGCACATCCACAAATCAGAGATAGCTGATGACATCAGCAGTGTCTGGTGAGGAATAAATGCTAATAGCAGTGTCCCACATGCAGGTGTAGAATGCACTTTATAATGTCAAGCAAGGGCACACACACACACACACACACACACACACACACACACACACACACACACACACACACACACACACACACACACACTTGACTGCAGGAAGAGCATAACCCCTACCTAAATACACTAGAGAACTCTGTATTTAAGGCAAATTCCACAGCTCAAGTCTGACTTGAAGAGTGTCAGACAACAATTTATAGCTGCTGACATCAGCAGTGTCTGGTGAGGAGAAACTACTAATAGCAGTGTCCACATGCTGGTGTAAAATGCACACTGTAATGTTAAGCAAGGACACAAACACACACACACACCAGCTGACTGCAGTGAGAATAAAATGCATATCTATCTTAGTATACTGACTAGAAAACTCTGTATTTAAGGCAAGCACCACAGCTCAAGTCTGACTTGGAGACTGTCAGACAACACTTTGTAGATGATGACATCAGCAGTGTCTGGTGAGGAGAAAATGCTAATAGCAGTGTCCCACATGCTGGTGTAAAATGCACTCTGGAATGTGACGCATGGGCACACCCTCCAGTTGACTGCAATGAGAATAGAACCCCTGCCTCTCTAAGTACACAGACTACAGAACTCAGTAATTTATGCAAGTGCCATGCCAAAAGTCTGACTTTTTCAAAGCTGCAGGACAACTTATAGTGGATGACATCAGCAATGGATGTTGGAGAGAAGATGTTGGGAGGCCTGTATGAAATTGATGTGTAAGCTTGTGCAAGTGTCAAAATACTGTGAATTGATGGAATTGGAGTGGTCACTGTCAGATACACACTTGTGCTCTTCTAGCTAGACACACACACACACACACACACACACACACACACACACACACACACACACACTCGCACAAACACACACACACACACACACACACACACACACACACACACACACACACACACACACACACACACACACACACACACACACTCCAGTTGACTGCACAGAAAACAGAACCCCTACCTATCTAAGTACACAGACTACAGTGCAATACTTTACACAAGTGCCACTGCACAAGTCTGACTTTTACAAGGCTGCAGAACAACTTATAGTGGATGACATCAGTACTGGATGTTGGAGGGAAGATGTCATGTTCAACTGTGAAGACAGTTCAAGTTCTGCATGTTACCAGATTGATGAGTGTGCAATGAGTAGTATGTGGTGGTTGTGTTCCAATGTGCAGGTATAGTTTAAGAGACAGCTTTACAAACTATATGCAAACAGGTGTCCACATTACCACAAGTATTTGCAAATCTAAATGTGTAATGTTATTCTATATATGTGCAGAACTCAGTACACAACATTTATTATTACCTTATTTAGTGTAGTTGATATATTTGTCAACAAGTACTGAGAGACCAGGGTTGCAGTGCATGGGGGCAGGTAACACATTGCTGTACTGTAAATATCTGACATATTCTTAGATAGGGTCTTCATTTTATTATATGTCCATATGTAGTTTCATGGCATGAAGACTAAATGGACAGTAAACAGAACTAATACATGTTAATATTTACTTGGCATAGTGCAACAGCAAGTAGTGGGTTTGTGAGATGGATGGCAAAGTGTTTGCTCATGTAGGATACCCAGTTCTAATGCTTTCTCTATTTGTGTGTAGTTAAGCACTGCACAAACACGAGGGTCACTGGTAACTTTCTGAGAGTTAGTATTGAGTGTATGAAATACACCTGCTACTTAGCTGACTCTGTGACAGCAGGTGTAACTGTACTAACACATTTCTTTTTGAGCCCAGATGATACCAAGTTTGAGTCAGGGTGTATGTAATACCTTTAAATAAATAGTGATAATGCAAGGAAATTATTCTTTATACTACATTTGCCATGTGTTACTGTGTGTTATCTTAGCTCAGCATGTTTAAGCAGCATTGCTCAGAGGTAACCACACCAAGAAAGAGCAGTTCAGTGCTGCTTGTCTTTGGTGCATGATGCCAAACTCCACACAAATACAGAGGACAAAAAGTGAAGGGTGCTATTGTTTTTTTTTGATACTATGTGTGTTATGTGTGATTCTATTTTTTAACCAGATTATAGGTGTAAAAATGGGGTAGATAAGAAAGTGGTGAAATGGGGAGCAAGCAGGAGGAAGAACAAAAGGAAAGCAATACAGGAGTGTGCAGGAGGTAGTTTAGGAAAGAACCATAGCTATTTATTTCTTTAACAAAGCAAACTGAAAATATGTGCAGAATATTAACTGAATTTGGACTGCCACCTCCACAAAGAGGGGTGACAGCAATGCAATCATGTTGTATAGCCAATTGGACCAAACCAAGTGTGTCAAGAAGATGCTTATGTGAAATGGAGAGCAATGTATGAGGCGATATTTTTGTGTGGGTCAGGTGCCCATTTTTTTAATTCAGTTAGAGAGGAATGCTGGGTAAGGGAAGTTGGTATTTCTGGGTCAGATAAGTTGGATAGGTGAGGAAGCAAATGCAAACAAACAAGACAAACAAGGCAAGACTCAGGGATGTGAGGGACACAAAAGGTTGGAGGACACCATGATTGGGGTAAGATAGGGGACAACATGTCTGTGAATCATGGAGACAATGAAAAACCTGTCCTCACCCACAGGACTGTCATCACTGTCCCTTTACTCCACTGGCTGCTGGAGTGCTTGACGTCTTCACCTCCTATGGACCATGAGGAAGAGCAGCCTCTCCATCTGGTGTAGGCGTACACCAGTGGTGCAGTGCACACCCCTATACACCAACCCTACCATCAACTGAAATTCCCACCTCTGCCTCTAATCCGAGAGGGTACCACAGCACCAGTTGCCAGGGCAGCAGGGTGCAGGTAGTTTAGGTGCAGCAGAGACAGTACTGTCATTTTGGGTCACAGATGTTCTGGGCATCAGTGCTGGAGCCGATGGAGAGGGGGCAGGCTGATCCACTGGGGCTGGCCTACATCACTGTGCTGTGAAGCATTAAGTGATTTATTATAAATGGATAACATGGAGACATTTTCAGCACACAAAATAGAAAATAAAAAAAGAGATAAGGATTGGGGTGAGAGAAAAAAAAGAGATAAAATTAGTACCATCATATGTGACTTACAATGCAGTATCATAATTATATAACCATTTTATCTGAACTATTATATGTAAGTATATGTCCTATAAATGGCAAAGTATAATTACAGTTTGCTCAAAGTAATCCTTGCAATGCCTATATATTGCACATATGCTTGGTCCAAGTATACAGATTAGAGTTAACAGCAGGGCATTTATTCGACTTGTATAGAGTTAAATGTATGTTATATTATGAAGGAAATGCAGTATTGTATAGTTGTTAACCATGGTAGTTGAACCCACAACCTCTGACTACAGTCTTACACTTGACTCTTACAGTCTTATACATGCATACTTACTTTTACAGTTAGGATATGCATGTTCGCTTTGGTAATACTGTATAGAATACAAAACAAATATATTACTAACTTTTAAAGCTACAATAATACTTCTCCTTTGCTGTATACATACCACTTGATTACCTTATTATCTCCAGATGATCAGCATGAACCTGTCAATTCAACTCTACTTCAGGATTAGCTGTGAAAAGAAAAGAAAAGAACTGAAGAGCATTATGTATACCAGTCTTGCCTATATTTAGCTTTTTATGTATTAAAAATAGTTTTTATTAGCATAACTACACAACTGTGGGATGTCACCAGTTTGAAACTCAGTCAACCACTGGTTGAATGTATCTCTCTCTTGCACCTTTGCAGATCAGTGAGGTAGTGCCTACACTGTTATCCATTAAACCTTTTAACCTCATTAAACATTTTAAGCACAACCTGGATAACTGGATGGGGAACAGAAAATACACCCCTGGGATTCCACCTGTGTCCTTGCTTGATAGTGGCATTGGGTGCTGACTTGTTGGAACATGGGCTAAATTTTTGGCTAGGCTTGTAAGGGCCTCAAGGCCAATAGCCTAGTAACTTCCTATGGTTCTATGATCCTATGATTCAGTATGTGGGATGCTAGTTGTACTGGATACAGCCCCAACCAAACTACTCCAAGCCTCAGACTTTTACTGGGAGCCAGAATAGTCACCCTGCAGAAGCCTTTGGCTATAGTGATTTGACAGGGGTCCAGTAAATATCCTGGACTTCTAAACATCCCACATCTGTGCCCTAAACTGGGCACCTTCCCCTCTAACACCAGGCATGTCTAATACCAAAGTAGAGCAATGGCAACTAATGTTTTCCCACCAATTTCTGTTATTGGATTTGTTGGTAGTGTGCAAACCTGAGCAATGATGCCAACTAGGTTTGGGAAATGTTAAGCAGATAGCAGCAGTGCCAAGCAGGTTGGAAATATTTTTTTCTAAACTGGAAGGTTAATCTGACAGTTGACATTAGTTTGATGGGTGTCTGCTGCTGTAGGCTGGATATAAATTTTGAAAATTGGAAGTTAACTGTTAGGTTAGTTAACTTTGCAGGCATGCATTGGGGGCATGCATTTCATGACTTGACACATTTTTGTTTTGGTATTATACACTGATAAGATCAATTTTTAAACTGGTGGATTGAAACCTATGCATAAGGAACAAAACATCTTCTTTCACAACAATGATTTTTCCATCTTTGCCACAGAAGAAGTGCATAGTCATGAAACATTCATAAATACAGCTGACACTTTGGGGTGTTAACCATGTATGTGTGTGTGACCTGACAAGGTTCTTGTATAAAGATTCATTTGTGTATGTGTCTTATTTATTAGAACCCAGGACCATGCATATGGCAGTCCTACACTTGCACCTGTTTCCACAAGAATGTTGAAATAACACTTGTATATTTTTCTGTTCATTGCTATAAACTAGACTGTCACAACAGTAAAAACATGTTGCACATCCTGTATTAGAATCCAGAACTATATGTATTACAACCCTATACTTACACCTTCTGCCACAGGAATAGTTAAAAAACAGTTGCATAATTTCATAATCATTCTTAAATTCTCTGTGTTAACCACCACATAATCCTGCTTAGAATGTTTGTGTAGTGCCCAACAGAATTAATAGAATGCATCCATTTTAAATTATTGACTGTCTGCATCCTGTCTGCAGGTGTTTGAGGGCTGCAGGTGTCTGGCAACCTTGCTAACCACCTCACAATGCCGCTTAGTGGTATTGTGCAATGGAAAGCAAAAATTACAATCCTTTTTGACCTTTACACTTTCTATGCCCTGTCTGCAGGTGTTCTGTCTGCTTCCTGTGTTGGCCAGTAGTCAGGGTATGTGCATTGCTAAGCATAGTGCAAATGAGATAAATAAAGCTAAAACTGACATTCATTGTGTTTCTCTATTTCCCTTGTTTGCCCTAAGCTGCATACCATGCAAACAATGGCATTAAAAAAATAGGTATAGTGAAGAAAAGAAATCTATTAAATAAACAACACTACAAAATTTACATTTGTATGCATGAAATATTTTTACACAGGTCTGGATTTGAACTCTCACTCAAATCAACCTTCAAAACACCAATGAACCTTCAAAACACAGTAAGGGTTATTCCTCTTTGCCACACAGCTTTGCAGCAGAGAACTAAAATCATTGTGCATACAACCAACTGCAACATCATCCACAGTACTAACAAAAAAATATGACGGTTGTTTGTACAGATATTAATTTCAGATGTACTGCAATTAGTGATCACACAACCATTTGTGACTATTGCTTGCAAAAATGCAGCTCTGTCTTATTTCTCTGTGTTTGCTGCTCATCCTTGTCTTATCTGAGCAGTAGTCTGAGACATGCAGTCATAAGGCATTCTGTATCATTGTCCTTAAAATGTGTGAAGATATTAAATGGCAATAATATACAGTTGTCAACAAATTAAGGGGCAGTTGTATATTACTGAATAGGAACTGTGAAATGTGTTCTGCTTACTTACATTTAAAACCTTGATACAATTAGTTCTACACTTTGAAAGTCTAACATGGCTGACACACCCACTGGAGGTAGGGCAGTCTGAGTTGCTGTTGTGTTTTCCTTCTCCCTACCAGTAATCATTTACAGTTGCAATCCATTACTAACAAACTGTAAGGGAGTACTTGCACTACGTTAACATCTGTACATGGAGCCAAGTAATTGTGATTCAGCAATTCTAATGAATTAACACCTCATTTGCATCTTCACCATGCTCGCAGCCTTGAATCTACACCATAAAAGGGAACCTGAATGAGAGGAAAAATGTTTATATGGATAACACAAAAGAGGATATTGCTTTAGGATATATCTGCACAGAAGACTTCTGACCATGAGAATGTAAGCTTGCATTTTTCAGCTATATATTGCATATGCTGAAATGTCATTAAAAATCTGTTTATATATATATATATATATATATATATATATACACACACATATATATATATATATATATATATATATACACACACACACATATATATATATATATATATATATATATATATATATATATATACATTAGCAAATGTCAGGGCATTTCACTTTCTCAGATGCACAGCCTTATTAACTGTCATCACAGCTGCTAATGTTACAACTGTTTTTTCTGTGTACACTTTTTTATTGTTATTTCCATGAAATGGTAAATGTCCTATATTGTCAATGACACAGGGGTGTTAGCCTTCTAGGATAGATCATACACAGCTCTAGGGGGATTGCTGGCTACATGTAGACATGATTGGTAAAAGCTTAAAATGGAATGTTCTGTGTTAAATCTGTATATGTGTTTCAGGAGCAATTCATTTGTTAACACTTTTAGCATTTCATTGATGGCTTGTTAGCAAAATGTGTCATTTACCTGTTCTTTTGGAAGTGGGAGAACAAAACTGCATTTCTGTTATTGCACAAACAAGGATATGTTGCTATTGTTACTCTCCTTGTTTTGCATCCAAACTTGCTTTGTGTGTGATTGCAATATAGTACAACCACACAATTCTTTTATTTATATTTCAATATCTTGACTGTGATATTTTTCTCCAGTGGGTAATAGTGAAATGTTACCTTTTATGTGTTATCTGGAGAAAAAGGACTTTCAGTTATGTGATACTTATGTGTGGTATCCTTCTGTTGTGCTTTAGGTAACCTGGGACTATGGCACCCATGCTTCCCAATCCCTGAAAACCACCCTTCAGAGACCCTGAGACTCAGAACATTGTGGAAGCTTTTAGGTGACATGGTGGGTGTCTTTCTGCTTGAGAGGGGACATGGATATTTGTCAGACAGAATGCAAATTTGGCAGCAGTTAGTTGCTGACGTGAATGCAGTAGGTGGCCACAGCATGACATATGCTCAGGTGCGCCATAGGGCCACTGACATGATTTCATCTGCATGGAAGAGAGCAGCTGCTTTGGCCCATCATTGGATGTGTACCAGGGGGGCCTGTTACAGAACCACCACTTACAGCAAATGAAGAATTCTTGTCCACTGTCAGGGATCCAGACAGCTCCCAGAAAAGTGTAAACAGTGTGTCCTTGACAGTGGTGTTACTGTTTCAGGGAGAACAAGTATGTCCCAGGAGGAGCTTCCAGACAGGCTTATGTATCTCAGTTGTTAAATACTCTTGTATAATAAAATATTGACAACAATACATAGGTTCTCTTTAACAATACATTTGTTTGGGGGGGGTTAGATTGCTACAATTAACAACACATTCTGACTGATTACACATGGGCTTAGATTGGACTTGTCATCCAAGTTCTTGTTAAAAGTATCATTAATGGGCATATAAAGGGCAAAATGTTTTAACCCCCTGTGTTACTGTTAATTGTGATGATGTTGTCCTTAACTTTTGCTTAACTTCTTCCAGAACCATCATTGATGGTAAGCATAGCATCATCTGCACTTCGTAAGCCAAATATTTTTTTGGTCAGTAGTGATGAGCAGTTCAAAGAAATATATATTTTATCCATATGTGTGATGTGAGTGTCAGGACTATTATGTGTATTGCTGTACTGTCTGTAGTAGTGGCACATAGCATACATTTGAGTATAGTAGTGTAGCTATTAATTTCTTTCCTGTGTTTGTTGCTTATTATCACAGATGATTCTGACGTTGGAAGTGTAGGACTCTTACCACCTGATATCAGAGTATCAGCAGACACTGATGAGGATGGTGGCCAAACTGAGGCACAGTCATGGGGGGGGGGGTGCAGTGCAGAGTTTGAATCTGACACTGATGTTAGCATACAGCCATCCCCTGTAATTCCATTGGACACAGCCAGTAGGCCTACACCAACCCATTCCAGTGTGCCCTTAAATATTGGACAGGTGGAAGGTGAGACACTTGAAGTGTGGTTACTGTGGTTTCAGTGCCTGTTGACTCTGGCTGTAGCCAAAGTGTGGGTGAGATGCCAGGCTGGAAGGTTGTCAGGAGTGCTTGTAGGAGGCCCGCTGTCCATCCTCCACCTGATCCAGGTGAGCCTTTCTGTGCCACTTGACAAATGTTTAGAGCTATCATGAAGGCACAGGTACATTACTTTAGTTCCTTTAGAGAAATGCTTAGAGTTGTAGGTGTGGCACAGGCTGACATGTGTGACTGCCTCCACTGTGTTGCTGATTCAATGGATTGGATGAATGACATGTTGGAACATGTGGTGTCTGTCATGGACTGCCTGCTGGGAGGGGGCAGCATGCTCATGGGTGTAGGCCAGCCACATCATCTGCTATTAGCCAATGTGTTCGTGTCTGATCATGCTCCCATAATGGCACTACTTTCACTGCTCTGTCAGTGGTTGAGGTGTCGACACCCAGACATGGCAGGCCATGGGGTCATGGTCTTGGGTGTCCTCATGAGATGAGCTCATCCAGCAGACATCAGTCACATTCAAGTAGCACCAATGCATCTGACTATGGACATGGATGTGCCAGTGCAACTCCTGGCAGAGCCACTTCTCCTGGTGAGATATGACAACGATGAACTGCCACCTCTATCATGTATTGCCCACTCCTGTCCAATATACCAAGAGATAGAGCTAGCACAGAGCTTGGCTGTGTTCATGCAGACACTCACACACTAGTTTCACCTGGAGGACCCATACAGACACATACACAACAGTTACATGGTGCAGCCATGAGGCTTAATGCTCATTTTGTCTCACTGGCCATTTGTTACTTTATCTGAATGTCTGCCTGCTTCTCTTTCTTCCTCACAAACATTCACCAACCCTTCGTGTCAGCCTAAGCTTTCTGCCCCCCCCCCACACACACACACACAACATCCTGTGCAAATGATGATAACTGTGCCATATCCTTGTTTTATATATTTTGGCTTCAGGGATACATAACATTTGTGTCTGATGCTCAGGGTGCATAGCTGACTTAGTGCTTAGTATATCTGTGCTTGTGATTTTGTTTTGCTAATTGCACCTTTGACATATTTTGGTCTTAGAAAGTGAGACAATTGATAGAATCAAACATTTTTGCATCAGTAGTTTTAATAATCTTCTGAAGGTTGTGAAGTCTGAAACTGAAACATGTTTCATTCCTTTCTAACTTCTCTCTTTACTCATTTTTCATTATAAATGTATGATGCTAAACTGAGTACATTCAGTGACCATCAGTACTTTTGTGTGGTAAGAATGTGTTAATCTTTGATGCCTGAGGCCTACTACTTGATAGAGGACACATGTAGTTACATAAGTCTGCTGTCACACGTTAAAGTCTTTTCTGTACAAATCACCTACCTTTTACTTGCTTACATTACCAAGTAACAACATGCAAGGATATGCCATTCATTTGTATTATTACATAATACACTCCAGGTTCAACACTTACCTTATAAATCCAGCAGTTAAAACAGTTTTAGTTCAGGGCTGACTCTGTCTGATACTGGCAGTACACAGCCATTACATGGGGAGGTAAAGGTTGTGAGTGTTGCCTGTCTTCAGTGTTACTATATGTATGTGCATAGGATGATGTTTTTAGGCCCTTAGATGGTGAATGAGTATGCTATGTGCTGCCTCTTAGCCAGTGCAAGCACATAGTAAGTATGTATACATCTGTCTACACCCAGAGCAGTTGCTGGTGCTCCCTCTGACTCCTGAGCTTCTTGTGGCTGTGGCGACCTTACCATTGGTGGTGGGATGTGTGCCCTTTCCCCTTGTTGATCCTGCTGAAGCTCTTTTTTTCAAGATGATGTTGTATAGCATGGCACAGATAGTGATTATTTCAGTACATATATGTGGATTGTACTGCAGGACTCCCCTGATGCATCTAGGCACCGGAACTGCAACTTCAGATGCCCAAACATACGCTCTGTGATATTTCTGGTTTGATCATGTGCCTTATTATGATGTTCATTAGCTGGTGTATGTGTGTGTGTGTGTGTGTGTGTGTGTGTGTGTGTGTGTGTGTGTGTGTGTGTGTGTGTGTGTGTGTGTGTGTGTGTGTGTGTGTGTGTGTGTGTGTGTGTGCATTTCTGATGAGTGTCATCAGCCAAGGTTCCAATGCATAAACGGCATGCCCCAGAAAATTACCCTGTAGGATATCCTCTCTAGTGAATACAGCTGGGAGGTATGCCAGATATGTGAGTCATGGTAATTGCCTGGGTTGCAAGCATGCACATTCAAGATTATTCCCTTGGCATCACACAGAGCTTGGCAGTTAAGAGAGTGGAAGCCCTTTCTATTTATGTAGAGCCTTTCCTGTTCCCCAGGTGGGGTCTTAACTTCTATATGTGTACAATCTATGGACCTCCATACTTCAGGTTAGTTTGCTACAGGGTAGAAGTCCTGCATATTTGTGGACCTGTCCTCAGGAGTATGGGGAAAATATTCAGGAATTGATGGAAGATCCTGCATGCTGATGCCTGTGACATTCCCAGCATGTGCCCTGTTGGTCTCCAAAAGGTTCCTGTAGTTAAAATTCTAAGTGCTACACATAACTTTGTCTCCACTGGTGTGGGTTCCCCTCAGGTTGCTCTGGGTCTGAGTTGAGGACAACAGAGGTTGCCAAGTTCCTGTAGTGTGTCTCTATCCACCCTGTAGTGCTCTACAATTTCTATGTCATGCAGATTGTGATATAAGTTAAATGGGGTCTGAAAACTCTTCTACTTCTTGTGAAAGGTCTATTAGCAGCAGCAGCATAGACATCAACCTGTAGCACATACACATGAATTAAAGCAACAGCAGTCCCAAACATTCTTTCTCTGTAGACTCCTTTCCATGGTTGTATTCTAATAGGTTTTGGAATTCACAGGGAAAACCAGCACTGAGTCGACATGGTTGCTTTATAGTTTGTTGAATAGCTCCTTCTTCTTGGATTGGTTACAATTCAGTTGCTTATGCTGTAATTAGAATGCCACAATGTTTACCTTGCTTGCACAGTTCCAGACACCATGTAGGGCTGCTTGCTCAATCCAAAGCAGTGCACTGCCATGGAGCTCACATGGGATAAGTGGACCATATAGTGTTTATTGAATCTGCCCATTTGATTAATGTGGTTGCTGGTACAATTACCATAATTTATATTAGCCACATTTTAAGAATGTAGTATGCTGCTCATAAGTGAGGGCATCTGTTTTTCATGTATGTAACTCTAGAAAAGTGCCTCTAACCAGGACTGCAATCTGCTTGCAATATCAGCATAAACATTAGTGATAAAGAATCAAACAGACATTTAGAACTTAGGAAAGAAAAAATGATACTAAAACTAAAATCAAACAACCGTTTAATGAAAAATTCTAAGTGCTTTCATCCCAGTGACTTTAAATAGGGGCAATAATGACAGTGAGCAGCAATATGGAGGAGGCAATTTTTCCAATAACAACATGACTGATAGCGGTACTGGTGCTGACCCTTTAGGTCCATCAAAATCAATGAGGTCTGAGAGACCTACCAATCAACAGCGAGAAAAGAGGGACCCTGCAGTGAAACAGGATTGGTGGGGTATACACTATCTGAAGTCCCCCTTTCAGAGGAAGATGGGGAGACATCACCCCTAAATGATGGAAACAAATGTCAAACTATCACAAATTAATTTGATGACTTTAAAATTTATAATTTTAGCCATTTACGCATTACTGTGGAACAGGCTAATTTATTTCAAAAGGGGTTGACATTTTTGCCTATTGTGGATATCAAACTGTTTACTAGAAAGCTGAACTTGGGTGTTCTTTCTTCAATGCAGAACATACTGACTTCCACCAAAAATATAAGAGTTCTTGTTTTGTTTGCTGCGTTATCGGCCTTGACGACGCTCGCTTGGTGGACGGTGTGTATAATTGAAAAGAAAGAGTACGTTCATTCCGCCCCCTAATGTTGAGGTTACTTTACTGGAAAAATTGGTTGAGTGTGATTTTAGAAGGCTCTGTTCACAGAAAATGCAGGTAACAGATAACCTTTCAGATAACGAGAGACTCATCTTGAAAAGTTTTAGGGCCTCCAACCAATACAGGTGTATGAAACCTGATAAAGGTGGAGGCATGGTAATAATGACTAAAATTGATTATATTTCCAAGATGACTGAAATTTTAAATGATGAGTCAACATACATGAGGGTATCAGCAAATGAAGTTAATAGAGCATATGCTAAAATAGATTTGTTTTTGCAGGATGCCTTGTATCAAGGAGTTATTAATGAAATTGAGTTTAACTACCTCACAGTAAGATTTCCTGCAATGCCTACTTTATTAGGTATCCCCAAAGTTTATAAAGAAACTGACAATTTGCCTTTTAGGCCAATTGTTACGGCTAATCGTTCAAAGACAGAACCACTGGGGGCGTTTATTGACGTTCTATCCAAGTCTGCTGTAAGTGAAGCAACACACATTTTGAGGGATTCATGGCATTGTTTAGAGAGACCGAGGGAAGTGAAAATTAACACTTCCAGCTTTGGTTTTTTAACAATTGAGGTGGTTAACTTATTTTCTGTTATTCCTCACCAAGTAGGTTTAGAAATGTTTGATGATAGTCTCCACGCTAGTGTGTGTGTGGATAAAAACTGGATTAATTTACTTCAAGACCTCATGGAATTGGTCTTAAAAAATAATTTCATTTTGTTTGAAGGTGAGGTGTTCCAGCAGCTTTCTGGGGTAGCAATGGGGGCAAAATGTGCCCCGGTATTTGCTAACCTGGTTTTGTTGGCATGGGAAAGGCTTTTTGTTTCCCCCTCTAGGTTCAATGACAATATTATGTTGTATAACAGGTTTTTGGATGATCTTTTAGTTTTATGGAAAGGTGATGAACAAATGGCGGTAGAATTTGTGGATTACTTATTTTTTCAAGTTCACATATGAGTGGAATGAGGATTTTATTAACTTTTTGGATCTAACTATTAACAAGACCAATGAAGGTTTTTCGAGTACTATACACAGGAAGGAGAGTTATTCCAACTCTCTGTTGCATTTTGGAAGTTGCCACCCCTTTCACCAGAGAAAAGGTGTAGTGAAGGGGCAGATGGTTCGAATATCTAGGTTAGTTAGTGATGATGACATGTTCAGGAAGGAGATTTTCAAGTTGATTGGGATGTTCCTGGAACGTGGATATCCTCTAAAACTGTTACTTAAAATTAAAAAAGAAGTGATGAGGAAAAGGGGAACAGATTTCATGCCAATTTTGAATACCAAAGCTCAACTAGGTAATATTGGTAAGAAAACTGGAACATTTTTTGTTTTAAAGTATAACAACAGGGCACCTGAACTGTGTGCCAGTTTGAGGAATATATGGAAGTATTTTTTAAGTGATGAAACCAAGGGAATCCTAGGTGGTGAACCTGTGATTGCTTTCAGTAGGGGTGAGAATTTAAAGTCTATTTTGGAAAAAGAAGTTAGGCCACACAACAAATCGTGTATGAGTAAATGTGGGGCATGTAAATGGTGTAAGTTTATTAGTGAAGGTTCTTATCTTTGTGTTTTTGATTACAACTATGCTATTGCCTGTCCTGGGCATTGTAATCGTAATAGCAAAAATGTAGTGTATGTGGCCTCTTGTATGTCATGTGACGCATTTTATGTGGGTATGACCACTCGAAGATTAAGGGATAGAATATCAGAGCATGTTAGATCTATTAGGAAGAAAGATATGCACAATGCACTTTATTTACACACTACAACATGCTCTAGTTTTAACAAATTTTTGTTTTTTGTTGTGGATCGTGTGTCTACATTTGGGAGAGGTGACTTGGCTAACAGAGTTGCTGTTTTGGAAGCAGAATGGCAACTTAGGCTAAATGCCCTGAGATATCCTGGTCTTAATGACAGTTTGTCTTTGAAACCTATTTTGAAATTTAAATCAAATCAGATTTAGATACAAGAGAGATTTATAAACAACTAATATTGTGTTAATATATATTTTTATAACATTTTGGTGTTTGTTTTATGAAGAATGTTAGGTTTAAAGTGAACCTTACTGATTAGGTTATTACAAGGATTATTTAAATATTAGAATAGGATGTTCATTAGTTGTCATATTTATGATGTCAGCCTATTGTCATGGGGTATTTGTTATAAAAGTGTTTTAATTGTGAGTGTAAAAATGACTCTGAAGAAGCCAGCATTGCACTGGTGAAAGTGCTAAGTCATTTCTGCTATTAAAGTTAAAATTGGTTGATTCACCGTACTACTCATGGTCGTCCTCAGTGGCTGTTTGCAATTTTATTTTCATTGTTTTTTACCCTGTTTTTGGGGGTTCTTGTTTTGTTTACTAATTAATAATATCATTAATTTTTATATTTCTTAAACGATAGGTAGTATGTATTTTTTTTGACATTAAGGTTGTCATATGGAGGTTTTTATGAAGTGACATTAGAGAAGTGCATAATACAATTATGGGAAGGTGATGTATTTAAATATTTGTATGGATTAATTATAGAGAATTGTATATTAATGTACAGGTATAGTTTAGGTTATTTATAGATCAGTAGGTATAACAGCACAGCACTGTTAATATAAATGCAGAGCTGTTTCTTTAAATGATTTTGATTTTTTTGGCACCAAAGAAGGCATTTTAAACTTTTTACACATTTTTACACTACGAATTATGAGGCACTTATTGGTGGTTCCACAGCTACATAATTCTTGGCGTTTGTCTTGCTATTGGGAATTATTCAGGAGTCATTTTGGTGGCTATGGCGAACACCGGTGCAACACCAATGAATGGAGAAAGGAACGAGAAGGACAACCTTGTATATTTAAGGGAAGAGATAATGGGATTGAAGGGAGAATTTAACAAATTGTTTCTCCTTGTGAACAGCTTGCTGCATCGTGGCAGTGATTCATCAACGGATAGTGCATTTAAGGCACAAGATAATGACAAGATGCAAGTTAACAGTATTTCCATTGATGTCCATACACCTGCATTTAATGTCAGTTTAGTAGGGGAGCAGTCTGAAATTATAGGCAATACCAATCACAATAAAAAACTGAATTTGGTAGTTGGCGAAGGTGAAACCAACAATGACAGCCTTGAAATACCTAATGGTCAGGGTGCCAGCTTTAAGGGACAAACAAATATGTTGGACATCACCGAACCACTGAACAGTAGTAAAATCAATTTGTCTGATTTTACTTTCGATTTTTCAATATATGATGTGGACGAGGAAGCCAGAAGAACAGGCACAAAACCTAAAAGGACATTCCCTTTGAGAACTTATTCTTCCGTAACTGAAAATTCTACACAACTTAAAAAAGGTACTGTAATAAACAAAACACATTCTGAAATGCGATCAGAATATGCTTGTAATAATGTCAAGGACAAACAGTTTAACCAATTCTTGACATTTAATTACAATATGGAAAATTTGAAGTGTAATCAAAATTTAAAGTCTCCTGAAGTAGGTGAGACTGGGAGTTTAAAATGTATGATATATTCACTGGGAAAGAAGTTAAAGAATATTAATGGTTTGAAAATTGATAATGCATATTTATCTAAATGTATTGAAATGAAACTTGTACCCATGGGGTTGAGGTTTTTCAAGCAACCCATGGGATTAGACTTGACAAGTGAAGGCAAAAATGAATTTAATTATTTTTTTGATGAGTGTCGGTGCAATTATATGTGCATGCTTATAAAATTTAATGATGAGAAACTCAGTAAATTAATACAAGAAGCAGAAAAATTAAATACTAAGATAATCAATGATTTATTATTCCCAGTATGGGAGAAATTGTATAACAAACAATATAAGGTAGCGGACAAATGGATTACTAATATATGTGATTGAAAGTTTAAAAAGATACAAAGAGATAGGGAGCAATATAATAAAGGTGCAGCTTACATGTGGCCAGGATTAAAAAAGAAAAATGTACAGAGAAATGAGAGTAAGAATCAGGATGAAAGGAATATAAAGGAGAGGTCATATCATTATAGGAGACAGGATTTTCAGAGAGACATAGTAGAAACTGGCCAACCTTATCAGAACAGAAAGCAGTGGAATCAGAATTACACAAAAACAAGAAACAATCAGAAGTATTGGAGGTACAACAACCTGAAGCTCCTATTTTAGTCACTTATGATGTAGGAAATGATATAGTGACTATAGGGAATGTACACACGTACAATAATTTCAATATATATAATTATTCTAACATCACAATAGGACATGCACATTTTAATTTATTAGCTAAGGGCATGAAATACATTCCTAATCCTAAATTTGATTTAGTTGATTGGATTATTGACTTTAAGAAGTATATAAGGAAAGTCAATTTAGCAGTATTATTCAAGGATCAACCACAATATGGTTCCTACACAACCCAAATAGGGTACAAATAAGTGGAACAGTTAAAGAAAGCCAGCTCCTTTATTCCACCTAGTCATCCTTCTGTTGAAATGTATGAGAAGATAGTGTTAAGGGAAACATATCAAGAATACAACAATTTTAGAGAAATTACCAATATAAGGAATTTGACCCGGGAGGAAGAGACAATACTGAATAATATAAAACAAGATCACAACATTAGAATTATGAAACCTGATAAAGGCAGTGTAGTTGTCCTTTATGACACTATTCAATATATTAAAAAGATCTATGATATCTTGTATTATTCAGGAAATTATGAAACAAAATCATTAAATGACCTTAATATAGCTTATCAGAGAATTGATTCCTATATAGAGGAATATTTAATTGATGGGCGAATTTCCAGAGAAGTAGATGATTTTTTAAAGGTGAAATTTCCCAAAGTAGCCAGTTTAGTTGGCATACCAAAAGTACATAAGGACATTAATGATCCACCGTTTAGACCGATAGTCTCAGGGAGTAAATCTAAAACATTTCCACTGGGTAGATATATAAATACAAAGTTAAAATTTATTTATAGTGTAATACCACATATGGTGAAAGATTCTTGGGTATTCTTGAGTAAATATCCCATATATGCATGGAAGGAGGACATCATTTTTGTAACTATTGATGTAATAGATTTATTTTTGTGTATACCAAATCAAGAAAGCTTGGAAGCCTTTAATAATAATATTATTAAATACACCAACTTTGAATGGGATGAAATATGTTTATTAGCAGAAATGATGTCCATTGTTCTGGACAATAACTTCATATATTTTGAAGGAGAGTACTTTAAACAGACTAGGGGGTGGCCATGGTGGCAGCTTGTGCCCCCATTTATGCCAGCCTAGTCATGCTTTATTGGGAGGATACTCACTTATTCCCCAGTAAATATTTTCAATATGTCAAACATTATTCCAGATTTCTGGATGACATATATATACTGTGGGATGGTGATTTGGATACATTACAAACATTTGTTAAATTTCTCAACATTAGCAGTGAGTACTTGAAATTCACTTATTCTCACAGTTATAAAGGGGTGGCTTACTTGGACATATATATTTACCATCATTAGGGCACACTTAAATCTAAGATACATTGGAAAAGTACTTTTTCAAATAACAATTTGGAATACACCAGTTGTCATCCTCAAAAAGTAAAACACAATGTGTTCAAAGGACAGTGTGTACGAGTGGCACGGATGACATCAAATTATGAAAATATGATGGAAGAAATGATGTTTATAATGAATTTATTTCAACAAAGAGGTTATACTAAACAAATGATGGATGATACAGTTAAATATGTCACTCAGGAGTGTAATTCAAAGTATAAACCATTATTAGGAGCAGGTATAGAAGTGGGAAAGAATAGTGTAGATAGGCATGTAGTAAGTGGACATCCATACAACAATTCTTTGACAATTCCTTTCCAGAGGTCCTGTGTTATTCAATATAATATGGTGGTTGACAATATTAAAAAGATGATGCACAAATATTGGTATGTAATAGCAAGCGATACTAATTTAGAAAAAATGTTGAGGAACAAACCCAATTTCATATATAAAATGGGACGGAACATCAAACAACATGTAGAACAAAGGTATAGAGAATTAAAGAAAGACAAGAAAGGTTTTAACACCCAAAGTAAGAAATGTGGAGCTTGCAACCAATGTAGGTACATGCTAGATGAGAATAAAATACTTTTGGAGAATGGACAAAGGTCTTCGGTAAGAATTAAATTAGGTAATTGTAATACCAAAATGGTGATATACTTGGCTAAATGTAACACATGCCCTAGTTTTTTTATAGGAAAGACTGAGAGAAGTTTCAAGAAGAGAATTTATGACCACACATATAGCATTAAAACTAAAGATAAAACAAACGCATTATATAGGCATATAGAAATGGAAGGAGATGAACTTCAGTTTAAATTTGCCATATTAGACAGCATTAATATTGATCCCAGGGGTGATGATAACAAAAATTTATTAAGTTATAAGGAAGTATGGTGGCAAATATTTTTAGATGCCACCACCCCACCTCGACTTAATGAATTTATACCAGTCAAACCTTTACTATTATCATTTGATAACAATATATGAATTAATCCCAGTTATCATTTTGATAACAGTATATGAATTAATCCCAGTTATTATTATTAGGGTAATTACATGACAATAAAATTATTACGTTTCCAGTAGCATTAGGTATAGTTTAAGACATAAGTTGTGTAGAATAAAATACTTGATCAGTTAAAGATATCATAGACATTTTTAATTAATAATATCATTAATTTTAATATTTAGTACATGATAGTATGTATTTTTTTTGACGTTAAGGTTGTCATATGGAGGTTTTTATGAGATGACATTAGAGAAGTACATAGTACAATTATGGGAAGTTGATGTATTTAAATATTTGTATGGATTAATTATAGAGAATTGTATATTAATGTACAGGTATAGTTTATGTTATTTATAGATTAGTAGGTATAACAGCACAGCGCTGATAATATAAATGCAGAACTGTTTCTTTAAATGATTTGAATTTTTTGGCACCAAAGAAGGCATTTAAGCCAGTATATGGATATGGCGTTCAGTTCTGATGAAGCCCAACTCCATTGGGTGAAAGCGCTTAACTGATTTTTACATTTGTTGTTTTTAACTGCAGCTAGTTCATTTTTTACCACAATAAACCCATTTTTACACTACGATTGGCGAGGCACTTATTGGTGGTTCCTCAGCTACATAATTTTTGGTGTTTGTCTTGCTATTGGGAATTATTCAACATTTTTATAGAGGTTAACTTAAAGAAAGCAAATGTCTTGTATTTTCCCCTCATAGGAGAATCTGCACTACCTAAGGTAGACCCGAATAACAGTAAAAAAACAAGTAACTATAACCATAGCCTAATACTTACAATGGTGATAGTGAGGCTATATCGAAATATTAAGAAGGAATTGGAAAGGGTTCAAATTAGGATGGATAAATCAAGAGGTAGTTGACAACAATCCCTGTATAGTTTTTACGAGGGATTGGTGTTTTAAAAACTGCACTGAACGAATGGGAGATACAAGTAATGCTGTTCACAACTTAGTGTTTTAGATGTGGTAGATGTCCCCAGTGTCCTCTTTTATTAGAAAGCAATGGTATTAAACTAAAGGGTTATGGCTATGTTAAATTGGATGTTTATGTTAACTGTAATTCCAAGGGAGTTATATCCATTGCTATATGTCAGATATGTTTTAAATTTTATGTAGGGAAACCACGAGATTTTTCAAAGAGAAGATATATGAACATATGTATACTGTCAAATAACAAATTCAGACAAGTATCCTTTGGAAACATATTCAGCAGAATGGAGGACATGTATTTAAGTTCTTTGGGTTAGATACTGTGGGACCATTTTTAAGGGGTGGATCATGAAAATATAAGCTTGAAGTGAAAGAGCTATTCTAACAGATCAAATTATTTGCCACTGGACCTAATGGTCTTTATGATCCTGTCTCTATTTTACCCATTTTAAAATTAAAATCTATAGGTTATGGTGTGTAATTTATCGTTTTTGTGTATTTACTGTATTTTTCATTTTAAATATTTAATTGAGAAGTAGTTGTGCTACAAATAATATTGGGGTGGATTTGTATTTTCTTACATATTATAGTTCATTTTACATTTGACTTGCAATTATATGGCACTGTCACTTTAAATGATTGAAAAGTTCAGTGAAGTTCAGCACTTCCTGTTTCAAGTTTATAAAAGGAAGCCATGTTTTATCCAGCTATTTTTATCTCTGATTAAATCCTGTTACAAATTTTTGGTACGAAAGTGCTTAGAATTTTTCATTAAACAGTTGTTGATTTTAGTTGTAATTCAGTTTTTCTTTCCTGGGTTCCAGACTTCTGTTTGATTCTTTATCGCTGGTGTTTATGCTGATATTCTGAGTGGCTTGTAGTCCTGGTTGTGAGGCACTTTTCTGGAGCTGTGGTTTGTGATTCTTTGCGTGTTTTGATTTCATGTATGTAAACCAACAGTCTTGTTTAGCAAAAAAAAGTAAAAAACAGTTTGAGTGGTGCTTGTTGGAAATTCTTTATGCAGATGTATTTGTAGATTTTACTAAGTAGTAATCACTTGAATTGTATATTGCTGTCTAGTAAACTGTTCAAAAGTGTTTTTGAAGTGCTATCTTTTCATACAGATGTAGCGGTTTAAGTATATAAGTATGTAGTGGAAACATTTCTGTACTTGGTGGTCCGAAGATGTTTTACAATATGAAAGACTTTCTGCTATCTTAAATAATTAGAATTTATAGTAGACTTGAATTAATAAAAAAATAACAGATAATAATTACCATTTCAGTTATTTTACATTTATTTTTTTAAACCTTGCAGTTTCACACATTTTTACTGTGATGCTCCCTTTTGCAATTATACAATGCACACAGAGCTTCCAATTTTAGTAAAGGATAAGATCATAGGATCATAGGAGGTTACTAGGCCCTGGGGCTTTTACAAGCCTAGCCAAGCATTTATCCTCAAAAAAGAAACCTCAGTCAGCACCTGTTGTCCCTGTCAGTGAGGGACACAGGTGGAACCCTCTCATTGACAGTGGAGACAGGTGCTGACTGATGTTTCTTTTTGGGGATAAACACTTGACTAGGTTTGTAAGGACCCCAGAGCCATTAGCCTAGTAACCTCCTATATCACCTGCATTCTGGACAATCACTTATGTAAGGTCCACTGTTCTCCATTAACACCGATTTCTTTAGTTAAGGAGCAAGGTTCGCACATACTTTAAATATTCTTAGCTTGTGTAATAGGTGGAAGTCAGAATGTACTAGTTTATACAAATAACATCCTTAATTTGTATATGTAAGTGTGCCTTTTATTTTGAAGCTACGTCAAGCCTTTTCAGGTGCTGCAATATCACTGTAACTGAGAAATCATTACTTTCAAACAAAAAAAAAAACACTACCTGCTTGTGTCAACTCTTAGCTATGAACATCTTTGCTACTAATATTACAAGTTGTAGATCACTACTGTCCTTTCTAGAAAGCATCATACAAGTACAGTCTGCACAAGGTCATTTATTTTTGCTTCAGAAAAAGAGAGTTGTATGAAGCGTCCCCTCTTTCTTTAAATTATTGTATCCACTAGTATTTTGGTGCTGTTGTGTTTTCTGTGTACTAGACACCTTCAAAAATCAGATGCGAGAAGGTGGATTCAGAAAACTGTGTGAAGGAATAAATCAAACCTGAAAATAGAGACATACATTGGCCCTGAGATATCCTGGTCTTAATGACAGTTTGTCTTTGAAACCTATTTTGAAATTTAAATCAAATCAGATTTAGATACAAGAGAGATTTATAAACAACTAATATTGTGTTAATATATATTTTTATAACATTTTGGTGTTTGTTTTATGAAGAATGTTAGGTTTAAAGTGAACCTTACTGTTTAGGTTATTACAAGGATTATTTAAATATTAGAATAGGATGTTCATTAGTTGTCATATTTATGATGTCAGCCTATTGTCATGGGGTATTTGTTATAAAAGTGTTTTAATTGTGAGTGTAAAAATGACTCTGAAGAAGCCAGCATTGCACTGGTGAAAGTGCTAAGTCATTTCTGCTATTAAAGTTAAAATTGGTTGATTCACCGTACTACTCATGGTCATCCTCAGTGGCTGTTTGCAATTTTATTTTCATTGTTTTTTACCCTGTTTTTGGGGGTTCTTGTTTTGTTTACTAATTAATAATATCATTAATTTTTATATTTCTTAAACGATAGGTAGTATGTATTTTTTTTGACATTAAGGTTGTCATATGGAGGTTTTTATGAAGTGACATTAGAGAAGTACATAGTACAATTATGGGAAGTTGATGTATTTAAATATTTGTATGGATTAATTATAGAGAATTGTATATTAATGTACAGGTATAGTTTAGGTTATTTATAGATCAGTAGGTATAACAGCACAGCACAGCACTGTTTATATAAATGCAGAGCTGTTTCTTTAAATGATTTTGATTTTTTTGGCACCAAAGAAGGCATTTTAAACTTTTTACACATTTTTACACTACGAATTATGAGGCACTTATTGGTGGTTCCACAGCTACATAATTCTTGGCGTTTGTCTTGCTATTGGGAATTATTCAGGAGTCATTTTGGTGGCTATGGCGAACACCGGTGCAACACCAACGAATGGAGAAAGGAACGAGAAGGACAACCTTGTATATTTAAGGGAAGAGATAATGGGATTGAAGGGAGAATTGAACAAACTGTTTCTCCTTGTGAACAGCTTGCTGCATCGTGGCAGTGATTCATCAACGGATAGTGCATTTAAGGCACAAGATAATGACAAGATGCAAGTTAACAGTATTTCCATTGATGTCCATACACCTGCATTTAATGTCAGTTTACTAGGGGAGCAGTCTGAAATTATAGGCAATACCAATCACAATAAAAAACTGAATTTGGTAGTTGGTGAAGGTGAAACCAACAATGACAGCCTTGAAATACCTAATGGTCAGGGTGCCAGCTTTAAGGGACAAACAAATATGTTGGACATCACCGAACCACTGAACAGTAGTAAAATCAATTTGTCTGATTTTACTTTTGATTTTTCAATATATGATGTGGACGAGGAAGCCAGAAGAACAGGCGCAAAACCTGAAAGGACATTCCCTTTGAGAACTTATTCTTCCGTAACTGAAAATTCTACACAACTTAAAAAAGGTACTGTAATAAACAAAACACATTCTGAAATGCGATCAGAATATGCTTGTAATAATGTCAAGGACAAACAGTTTAACCAATTCTTGACATTTAATTACAATATGGAAAATTTGAAGTGTAATCAAAATTTAAAGTCTCCTGAAGTAGGTGAGACTGGGAGTTTAAAATGTATGATATATTCACTGGGAAAGAAGTTAAAGAATATTAATGGTTTGAAAATTGATAATGCATATTTATCTAAATGTATTGAAATGAAACTTGTACCCATGGGGTTGAGGTTTTTCAAGCAACCCATGGGATTAGACTTGACAAGTGAAGGCAAAAATGAATTTAATTCTTTTTTTGATGAGTGTCGGTGCAATTATATGTGCATGCTTATAAAATTTAATGATGAGAAACTCAGTAAATTAATACAAGAAGCGGAAAAATTAAATACTAAGATAATCAATGATTTATTATTCCCAGAATGGGAGAAATTGTATAACAAACAATATAAGGTAGCGGACAAATGGATTACTAATATATGTGATAGAAAGTTTAAAAAGATACAAAGAGATAGGGAGCAATATAATAAAGGTGCAGCTTACATGTGGCCAGGATTAAAAAAGAAAAATGTACAGAGAAATGAGAGTAAGAATCAGGATGAAAGGAATATAAAGGAGAGGTCATATCATTATAGGAGACAGGATTTTCAGAGAGACATAGTAGAAACTAGCCAACCTTATCAGAACAGAAAGCAGTGGAATCAGAATTACACAAAAACAAGAAACAATCAGAAGTATTGGAGGTAGAACAACCTGAAGCTCCTATTTTAGTCACTTATGATGTAGGAAATGATATAGTGACTATAGGGAATGTACACACGTACAATAATTTCAAT
>NC_056730.1:485067727-485087727 GCF_019279795.1 Protopterus annectens
GAACACATAGGGACCATACCATTGAACTGTCCCCGATTACCAGGGACGTCCCTGATTTCGACTCAGATTCTAACTCTGTCCCACCTAAACCCTCCTAGAACTATTTATATTAGGAGGAAAGGTGGCAGATTACACGTAATGAATAACGACTATAATTAAGAGTCATAAACAGCATGTACCTCAGACAATGTTTATGAAGGCATATGCTCTGAGTCTGTCAATGTGTCAGGTTGATAGCACCAATAATTTAAATGTGTCCCTGATGTTGTTATGCCGTGTCCCTGATTCAGTCTTCATTTTTCCCCAATTGTATGAGAGGTCTGATAGGGACAGAAAGCACATATTCCACTGACTACCTTAGAAAGATGATAGAATAATAGGTATGCAGTAGCATGACTTGGCTGACGGATGTGGGTCCCAAAACCCAATTACTTGTCTGTATTGAAGAGTCTCAGTTCCCATGTATCTGCCAGACGGGTGCAGATTGTAAGAGGAGCACACAAATAATATGAATAAAACACTGGACAGGCTGCTGATTCTGTACAGTCGAATGGTATGCCGTTGCCTAATGGGCAGCCATGCCCGATACTGTAGGCATGTATTCCGATGTAATAGGTATCACAAGGTAATATTCTGGCCCTCGCTCCTACCCAGGGGTGAGAGTGTCAGATGCAAGCACTAATGTCAGTGCATTTGCAAGTGCTGGAGCAAGCGGGTGTAAGCCTGTTTGGCCGCCAGTATGTGAGTATTACACTGGTAAAGCAATGTAGAGGCTAATTGAGTGCAAGAAGCTGTAACCAGAGGTTAGCATTGCATAACACCGTGCAAACCCATGCACACCCTCTCACAACTGCTTTAATGTGCCTTAATCCCTCCGTATCCAATGGCCTTGTTCTGCCCTGCAACAAAATAAACGGCCTCTGCAAGGCTTGGAACCAGGACCTTGCACACACAGCTAATGCGATTTACCAATACGCCATGGCATATATACAGACATCGGACATTACCACAAACATATCATACAGCACAGTCATTCAACAGTAAAGGAATGTATTCCATCATGTAGATGTATCTGTGAGTGTTTATGTCCAGCATATAGGTACATACATATATAGAGATATATCAGGAACATACCATGTGATAACAAAGCATTACAAGCGAATGAAAAGGGAAACACCAGTGACGTCTGTATTATGTAGTGGTGTTGTCCTATGTAATATCAAGACTCCCTCCGACAGACATAGGTTCATAGGTTCATACTAGGCTATCTGCCCTGGGGCAATTATAAGCCTAGCCTGATTCTGTATGGCTTACGCCACCCCTTGATTTGAGTATACTGTGCCCTTTTTAAGGTTTAGTTTACTGTGCCTCTGTCTAATAGTGACACAGGAGTAATCCCTGGGACAAACCTACGATCCCCCATCCACCTATCGAGATTCTTCTTGAAGAGATTCAGTGAGGTGCTCTGCCTCACATGAACTGGAATTCTTTCCAGAGTGAAGGGAGCCTCTGGGTTATGAACCTGTCCCTCCAGCAAGTTCTATTTATTTCTGTGCTGAGGTTCAAGTCCCTCGGCGTGTGGCTCTAAGGGATTTAGATTTACTGAGGTGGAGCATGTCCATTAATTCTGGATTTGACATAGCTTTGTATGTCAGGCATAGATCGCTTTGAAGTAGGCGGTATGCAACTGAGTAGAGCTGGAGTTTTTTTAACCGAGCAGCATATGGCATCTGTTTGAGACCCTTGATCCTCTTGGTGAGATACTTTTGGGGTCTTTCTAATTGCTGCAGGTGTCGGGTAAGGTACATCCCAAAAGTGGCATTGTATTCTATGATGGGCCTGATGAGGGATGAATAAAGGGGCACGATTACCTCTCTTGATCTAGATGTGAAACCCTTCATGATGAGGTGGGCTATGTAGAAGGTCTTTCTAACCACTTTGGCAATGTGGTTTTCAAAGGAGAGATTGCTATCAACTTGGGTTCCCAGGTCCCTAATAACTTTCTCTGTACTTAATGGGTTTCTGCCTATGTGGTAATTTGTGGGCACATTGTTTTTGCCAAAGGGTATGACTATACATTTTTTGGCATTTAGCTTTAAACCATGGCACTGGCACCAGTTATCTGTCTCTGTGAGACCTTTTTGAAGGATGTTTGTGTCAGCTGGAGAGTTGATTATGGCACCCAGTTTGTAGTCATCTGCGAACTTGGTGAGCCATAGTCCTCCCACGTTTGCCTGTACCTCGGAAAAGTATATACCGAACAAGAGTGGTCCCAGGACAGAACCCTGTGGGATGCCACTTGTGACTGGTTTCGAATCTGACATGGCTCCAGCAACTCTCACTCTGTGGGTTCTGTCTTTGAGCCAGTTTGCGACCCATCTTGTGACATAGGGGTTTATATTTAAGCTGGATAGCTTATCTATGATGCCCGAGTGGGGTATTGTGTCAAATGCCTTTGCAAGGTCCAGATAGGCTGTGTGGACTACCTTCCCTTCATCTATGGCTTTGGTGACTGTTTTGAAGAAGTCAACCAGGTTCAAAAGGCAGGATCTGCCGTTGACAAAGCCGAACTGGGTAGGATCTAGTGTCTGTAGGTCCCCAATGTCTTTATTTATGAGCTCCATGATGATTCTCTCCATAGCCTTGCAGACTAAGCTAGTCAGGCTTATGGGGTGGTAGTTTCCAGGGTCTGTAGAGGCTCCACCTTTGTGGAGTGGGACCACTGTTGCTGTGTGTCAGTCATACACGCAAACAGTTGTACATTGGCCGTATGCATCACTCTGTGCATGTAATGTACCTGTCCAATCATTATGTGAGAATAGTACTCTTGCAATGTGCTGTGTGCAATATCATCATCATGATAAAGGTAAATGGGGTAACCAGAGAGTGACTGGTAGTGTTGTGTGTACAATGGGGTCATCAGCATCACGTGTACCTGGAACATTTAGGAGTGATGTGCATATCAGGATTGTGCACCTGAGGGACAGGGGTGAGGATAACAGGAGTATGTTGTGATGCATATTACAAGGGTTACATGTGTCCAGTGGGTATGTGTGTGAAATGGACAGCTATGTATGGGGCAAATGTTGTCCTAGGAACTGATTGGCCTTATATTTCGGTAGGGTGAGAGTGAGATGTGGGGAAAGGAAAGTAGGTATGCCCGTGGAGGATAGGTAGGGTAGGATCACACACAAGACAGCATACAGGGTTGGTATATGACACATGTGGGGGGATACACCTCGGATGGGGAGGGGTGTTCGGCATTCACAAGGCCATGGGAACAGTGGGATGGAGGTCCCCAGCCATGGGCAGCCACCACTGCACCAAAACAGCTGCAAAGGAGGCAGTGCTGGTGGCTGTCCAGGATGTGTGACCACACCCTGTAAATGTGACACTCCACCCTTGAGCTTGCTTATCTGGCCTCGGATCCCCTTATTGAGCCCCCAACGTACCACATCCAGGACTGCACGATAGCAGACATGCTCCTGTCTGGCCCTCCTCCCAGGGGGGCCAGTCCCTATCCTCAGTGGTGGTACCACCAGAAGGTGGTGCAGAGCCAGCAGAGGTTGAGGTCCAAGGCTGGGCCCCAGATGTGCTGGTGCCCGGTGCCATGATCAGCTGAAGTGGGACAGGAGGTAATGCCGGGATCTCCAAACCCATACAGCCTATACTGTTGCAGTTTAAACACAGACATGGCTTAGTAATAGACGACAGCATTCAGGATTACTTACAACAGTATGCATAGATATGACCATCAACCCAACACAACAGATGGTATACATTTAAAGAGGGAGCACAACACATGCATATATACTGCATGACATCTGTACAAAGTGTAGAAGATGTGTGACTGCAGCTATGAACAGTGGCCCATTATTGGCTTGCCACTGAAAACCCCAGACAGTGTCTGTCATGCCACTGTGTCATGTGACATATGTCCAGTCAGGGATGCGATGGCAGTAACACATCCCTATCATTATGTACTAGCAGCAATCCTCACACTATGCTCCTGCTGTGCACAGATGTGTGTTCAGTGTGTAACACAGGAAACAAATGGTTCCACACACTGACCAGTCCACAGATGGCCCTACAGATGGGGGTCCCTCATGAACAGAGCACTGTCATGTCTGTTATAAAACATGCAGAATAGCCATTACCACACACACAACATGTTAAACAGGCAGTAGTCTCAATGAAGCATAGCTACAATTACATGCAGTAGTCATGTCTGGCACATCACCCTCCTGTCTTTAGGCTATTTCCCACTGTGTATGATGTTTGCGGAACATCTAGATATCATCTGTGATGCCATTTCCAAACACCACATCCGGGTACCACTCACAGCGACTGTCATGGCCAAACACCAACATGATGTTCCTAGATATTGTACTGTGTTTATCATGTGAATGGCTATGGGAACATCATCACAGCTGTTCCACATGCAATCAGCTAGAGGAGGACTGCAATAGGTGCGGAGGCCATCACCTGATCATGTCCATCACTTACAATACACCTCCACATCCACCAGAGAGTGTGTGGGAGGGACAGACAACATACATCAGAGAAGGGCTTGGAGACTAAAACCTAAGCATCATCTGTCACACACCTAGCAGTACAGGGGTCAAACCCCTGGCTGACTAGTCATTACTATTACAAGTGCATGCAGTTACTACATGTGCCACAAAGCTGACATGTTGCTGTGCTGTAAGAACATATATGTGTGTTGGTGAGAGACATGTGCAACAGAAATATAGTAGACATACATTAGGTGTAGCACACATGGCTGTCCACATGAACGGATGCCATTGTCACCACAACCATACTCTTTAATGGACTTGCATTGACACTCTTTGCCAGGGCCACAAATACACTCCCTAACTACTTAGTTTGCCACACTGCAGTAATGCACAGGTACTACATGCACCACAGGGGATATCTAGAGGTTCTATGGGCTAGGGCATGTGAACATGTTTGACATCTGTTGGTATGCCAATGGGGGTTATACTGGGAGTGACTGTGGTTGGGAGCATCATAACCCACAAGCAGACACAAGGTGCCAGTACTGACATGCATGTATGCATTGCTTCATGGGTGTGTAGTGGTTGGCTGTGCAAGATGGCTGTACACGGCTGGGTGAGGGGTAATCCTTGGCATCGTGCCACCCGACAATGGTGTGCAGTGTGGTACAGGGGTGTAGTCTCTGCAATGTCCCACACAGATGGTTACTGCATGAACTGCCCTGACATCCTAGTTACCATTGTGTATGGCCTTAGCTTTGCAATGCATGCCATGTCTGTGTTTGATAGTCCTTGACATGGACATTGCCTGGGATGTGCATGTCCCACAATACTGTACAGTGACATGTACAGGTGTACCTGGTATGGCAGGCACATGTTGTGTACACAGACTGTTAGCCTCTGATATGCCAATACTGGCCTGTTGTGGTGAAACCTGCTTATAGTCAGCAGGTCGACCCTGCACCTGCATTCATAGCATGATACAGGTATTCCCTGGTGTCAGTGGTATCGGTCCATACAGGGCAAAGGTGTACGGCATTGTATGGCCTCTGTGGATCACATTTGATGGCACCACATATGTTGCAGGCATCCAGTGGGGAGCATAGTGAAGGCACATTGTCCGCAATTATGTGCCTATTGTACCACTGTACAGGGTGCCACGTCCTCTGCAGCCCACTGCAATTACACCATGCCTACTATCTGTCATCAATGTGCATGGTACTAGCAACATAGCAGGATATCCTAGGCAAGTGTGTTTGTGTATGACACATGGGTTCAGGACATATACCGGGCACTAGTAAGGTTGCATACTTTGTTCACCAGGTCTTTTGCCAGATGTAGGGATGTGGCTTGCCAACACAGTCCTGTGGCTGACTGACATCTGTACACCTCATGAGGTGGGCATTGTGTCATAAGACAGACACCATATAGGAAAACTACAAGATCTGCTCTTCAACATGTCCAGTGGTTAGACACTCACAGCCACCCCCACACAGGCTCTGACAATCAATCACACACACACCTGCCATGTCCTGGATTCGAACCCCTACCTACCTAGTGCATCACACTGCAGCAATATGCATTTACAGCACCCGCTATGGAGAATACCAGGTAGCAGCTCTTCTAGAGGTGTATTTCTAGGTGTGTGACATCAGCAGGATTGCCAAAGGTGAGTATATGACTTGTACGGAGTGTGAGTACTCTAAAAGCATTGGTCTGTCCTCAGGCAGATGGACACACATGCACACAGTTGGCAAGTCTGGGATTACAACACTGGCGTAACTACTCTATCACACTACAGCAATACGCAGTTACAGAATGCACAACAGAGACTACTGGTCTACAACGTTCCCATAGATGTATTCCTAGGTGAGTGACATCAGCAGCATTGCCAAAGGTGAGTATATGATTTGTACAGACTGTGGGTAGCCTATAAACCATTTCTCTCTACACAGTCTGAGACAGACAGATGCGCACACATTCACACACACAACTGGCAAGTCTGGAGTTAGAACTACTACCTAACTAGTATAACACTACAGCAGTATGCAGTTATGGGACGTGCCATGGAGATTACTGAGCTACAGCTCTCCCAAAGGTGTATTTCTCAATGCATGACCTCCACAGGCTTGTCATAATACTGTTATGGGGAGGGCAGTGTGTGCATGGGCCATAACCCAGTTATGTAGGGGTTGACATGCCACATGCAGGTGCTCACAGGGCCATATGTGAAAGGTACATGTATACAGCTACTAGATGACTACTTCCCTGTACAGTCATGTTGCACAGCTGGCATGTGCACCACATAGTCTGACATGCTGACAGATACAGGTGGCTAGTATGTGCAGTGAATGACATCTGCACCTCATGCGTTTGGGGCCCTTTGGCTGTGTGCTGGATGGGACAGGCACGGATGGCTCCTTGTCACGGTCACCCTCTTCCACACATTTATCTCTGTCTACCTTAGATGTATTATAGTGTGTTGTCCTTACATATATGCCTGTATTCCTTTCCACTGTGTGTGCAAGGCAGGCATGGTGCATACTGACATGTGTCTGCACTAAGAACTGCGACCACCAGATATGTCCGGACCACTGGTGTTTGCAGACATGGCCTTCATGTGTTTAAGTGTGTGAGCATGCCCAGTATGACCATTCAGTATGTTGTCGACTGACATTGCCTTCATACCTTCAAGTGTGTGAGCATGCCCAGTATGGCCATCTGTATCACATGTGTTACATGTCCAGGTAGTCTGTACTGTGGTGCTGACCTTTGTGTTGCACACCGACAGGTAGCATGCTGTGTCTGCAGGGTATACATCGGTCATGTGGCATTGACTGTTGCTACATTTCTGCATAGTGGGGGGAGCACCTGACTGTATCTACATTCTTACACAGGAGCGGGGGGGCACACCTGACTGTTGCTATAAGTGTACGTTGGATGTGGGGCACACCTGACACTTGTGCACATTTGCTAGCATTGTACTGGTATGTCAGACACTCCATTTCAGTGTGTAGTCTTGCCCACTGTGCTAGCTAGAGGCATACCAGTGTACTACAGATCTCAGCTTTAATTACCAACATATTAGTTTCTGACTTCCTAGCCTTCACAACCTACATCCAACTGCCCGGCCTGCTGTAATCTGTGTGTGTCTGTGGGAGGGGTTACCCATAGGGCACATTCAGAGGCCATAGTACAGCATTTGTTTGTGTTGGTCTACACCTGTCCAGCTGGTTGAGACTTGTGTGGGTCTTATGGACACACATGATGCTCAGCCCATTACCTGCAGTGTGTTTTGTCACCCTGTGTAGTACTGGCTACTATGGTGACTCCAGTATGTGTTACAGATGTCATGGTGGCACTATGGGTGTCTACTGTCTGCTGCCTTAACATTCGGCCACCCAATTCCCTTGCATGCTCACATCCATACCATAGCTACAGGTACCAAAACATTCTACTACATTTGGCAATTGGTAGGTTGATTTACTTACCTTGAGGGTGTACCAGACATGAGTATGGTGCTGGAGGGCTGCCTATGTTGGATGCACATAGTACATTCCCTGTACATGGTTGAGCACAGGTAGTGCCATATTTGGCATCCTTTTTACTCTCTGTGCGAGTCAGAGAGGGTGACATTCCCTGGGTCCCTACTGTGTCAGTGCATATGCTATGCGTTGCCTCTTTGCCAAGGCCAGGTCATTCTGGGGACGCCTCCTTCCACCTACTGGGTCAGGCTTAGGTTTTTCCTCCGCTGAGTCACTCTGTGCCTGTACAGACCTTGGCATTGGTGGGGGGCTGTGTGGCCCTGCCCCATGCTGCTCCTGCTGCAGCTGTTTCCGCAGGATCATATTGTGTAGCATAGCACATACCATAACAATTTGGGTGCATGTAGCTGGTGAATACTGCAAGGCTCCACCGAATGTGTCCAGACACCGGAAACGTGACCTGAGCATCCAAAAACACATGATCTATTATATGTCTGGTGTGTGCCTCATTATGGCATTGTTGTTCAGGTGCGTATGCATTTCTGATGAGTGTCATCAGCCACGGCTCCAGTGGGTACCTAGCATCCCCCACTAGGTGACTGTAGGGGATGTCCATATTGGCAAAGCTGTGGTACAGCTGCATCAGATGCCATATTTCTGAATCGTCATAGCTTCCAGGGCAGCCAGCACACATATTCATTATAATTCCCTCGGCATCACATATGACCTGAGAGTTGATGGAGGGGATGCCCCTGCTGTTGATGTAGGCCCTACCCTGCTCACCGGGTGGTGCTTTTATGAATAGGTTTGTGCAGGCTATAGCATCCTCTACCCCAGGGTAGTCTGCTATTTGGTGGAAGAGATGCATATTGCTGGTCAGCACCTCATGTGTGCTGAGGAAATATATGTGCTCACTGGCATGTGCTGACATGGCATCCAGGAACTGGTGAAATACTCTGGAAGCTGATGCCTGTGAGATCCCCATGATATTCCCAGTTGTGCTTTGGGAGGTACCTGTGGCTAGTATACCTAGGCCTACACATACTTTGGTATCCATTGGGATGGGTTCCGCTCGGCCTGTTTGATGTGTCAGATGTGGCCGGCACAGCTCAACAATCTGCTGTAGGAGGTCTCTGTCCACCCTATGCACTCCACTATCTCCAGCTCATGTAGCCCCTGGTAGGTTACCCTGAGTCTGTACACTCTTCTTTGCCTCCTCACTGAGGGTTGTTCGGCAGCATACACATCTTCATCACCTTCAGCCTCTTGCACATATTAGTCTGTGTTGCATGCTGCAGCCCTTCTCATTTCATAGGTTTGTTTGTTAAAATGTCTCCACATGTATACACCAGTGGTGTAGAGTGTGGAAAAACCTGAGGGGAAGGTGTTTGCTTAGTTTATAGTAGTGTTCTGGGCAGGGCTGGTCTGCTGCCCATGTAACCGGCTGATTCTGATACATATCACCAGTCAGCTCAGCTAGTTCACCTTGATTACTCTCCTACTTCTGTTGTCCATCCCAATTGCACTAGGCAGGTATAGACACACCCCTAGCTTAGCCATGCTAAGATAAGAGCAATCCCAAGCCACAGGGCTCCAAACCCCGTACAGTATGCCTGATACCCCCCCATGATGTCACCCATATCCGAGTCCTGCACCCGGCTATCTATACACATACACTCTTGGGACCTACCTCACACACTGGGGATAACTGGGATTCACTATCCTTTGCCTCATTTGCATAGGATTGCCTGCTAATGCATAGTTACATGACCCATACTGAGCCTCCCCAAAACTAACAACTGCTTACCATCGCGCAAACCCGCACACAACTGCTTAAAAGTGCCTTACTCACACCCTATTCAATGGCCCTTGTTCTGCCCAACAACAAGACAACCAGCCTCTGCAAGGCTCGAAACCAGGACCCTGCACACCACAGATGATGTGCTTTACCACTAAGACATGGCAGATATACATACATCGGATGTTATCATGTACATATCATCCAGCACAGGCATTCAACAGTATAGGACATGTATTCCATCACTTAAATGTATTTGTGTTAATATCCATATATATATATATATATATATATATATATATATATATATATATATATATATACACACACATACATAATATATATATAGTATATATATCTCAAGAACAAACCTTGTGACAACAAAGCATTATACAAGAATGAAAAAGAAACCACCAGCAACACCTGTATTATGTACTGGTGTTAATCCCAAGACAAGTGTGTTTCTGTGTGACACACGGGTTCAGACTGTATTCAGGGTAATATTAGGGTTGCTGACATTACTCACCAGGCCTATTGCCAAATGTATGGGTATGTCTTGCCAACCCAGTCTCTTGGCTGATTGTGACATTTCTGGCCACTATATAGGGAAACAACAAAACACGGTCCTCAACACATCCAGTGGCTAGCCACTCACAGCCACCAACACATAGGATTTGACTGACAAACACACACACTTGCTATGCCTTGGAATAGAACACCTACCTGGCTACTTTATCACACTTCAGCATTATGCAGTTACAGAACACGCTATCTAGATTACTGGGTCACATCAATCCCAGAGGAGTATTCCTAGGTGGGTGACATCATCAGCCTTGCCAAAGTTGAGTATAGGAATCGTATGGAGTGTGAGTACTGTAAAAAGCATTGTCCTGTCCACTGGTAGACGGACACACACACACACACACACACACACACACACACACACACACACACACACACACACACACACACTCGGCATATCTGGGATTAGAACACCAACCTAACTACTTTATCACACTACAGCATTACGCAGTTTCAGAGAGCACTATCGAGATTACTGGGTCACATCAATCCCAGAGGTGTATTCCTAGGTGGGTGACATCATTAGCCTTGCCAAAGTTGAGTATATGAATCATACAGAGTGTGAGTACTCTAAAAAGCATTCTTCTGTCCACCGCCAGACGGACACACACACACACTCGGCATGATGGGATTAGAACACCGACCTAACTACTTTATCACACTACAGAGTTACAGAACGCACTATCAAGATTACTGGGTCACATCAATCCCAGAGGTGTATTCCTAGGTGGGTGACATCATCAGCCTTGCCAAAGTTGAGTATAGGAATCGTATGGAGTGTGAGTAGTCTAAAAAGCATTGTTCTGTCCACCGGCAGATGGACACACACACACACACACACACACACACACACACACACACACACACACACACACACACACACACACACACACACACACACACACTCACCAGTGATGGAATCAGAACACCTGCCTATCTACAGATCACTATTACACTACTATGCAGTTACGAGTTGCACCACAGAGATTACACATTCCAAGGCAGTCATCACGACCTTCTAGGATTGCAGACATAAACAGAGATGCTGACAGTTACGATGTACATAGCTGTGAACCTGTGTGTTTAACGTAGGAGTCCATCCCAAACAGGAGTATGCCCTTCTCTGGAATGGACGACTACTATCACTACACAGGGTTACAATCACCATGCTCATACATATAGTAGCACATAACATACACAAGGTGTCAGTGGGCATGCTCACACACTTAGTAGCACAGGGCTGTTTGGAATGCACTATGAGTCCAAATACATAAGATTATACTGGGCATGCTCATGAGCTTAGTAGCACAGGGCTGTTTAGGATGCACTCTGATTCTAAACATGGAAGGCCACAGTCACCATGCTCATACAGTTAGATGTACAGAACATGTTGTAATGGTCTCCGGTGTTAGTAGTTGTCATTGTTAGCAGGAACGCTGCACTACATGTATCTGATACTGGTCATCTACACAACACCTGCTGCTGTCCAACACCTTAGATGTATCAGTCTATAACAAACACAATACTACCACTCACAGTAATTTCATGCTAGGAATGGCAACTGCTTGACAAACACAATGAGCCAATGTCCTGCTGTAATTACGAGGTTGTCCAGTGTCTGTCAGTCTGGGATGACATGACTGACAGAAGACAAGCCTTTGTCACAGATCACCTGCATCCATAATTCAAGGGAGTGTTGATAATACCTTGTTCGCATATGCCCATATAGTGCCGTTCCAAGGCAAATGACCTAAACACAGGATAACACCCTGACACCTAGAAGACAATTGCATTGTATGCTTATGCTAACCAGTGCTAGATGTGTTGCTGTCGCAATCACAGCTGCTCACTGTTGAACCTACAATGGGAAATACTGACATCTGTGCAGTGAGGGACACCTGACTGACGTCTCTGTTGTGCACAATAGCACTACCACCATATAACTCGGAACCAGACATGTGGGCCATAACACTGGTACGGACCACTCCAGGTGGTGGTTCCCCACATTTATAATGGCTACTCACATGTACAGACCAGTACTCCAACATATATAATCACAGATGAGCCAGGTGCAGGTCACAGTGTCAAAAGCTGCATCCTAGGATGTAATCCTCAGACCACCACCATGTCCTCAGACCACCAACACACATCCATACATGTGGTATGACATAAAATGAAACAACACCAAGTAACCTTTGACTGGTGGATTGTACCTAGCCCTACAATAACTGTGCAGAGTACCCATGTACTGACACAGTTACATTATGTGTTATGCAATGCAATGATACCACTGTTTGTAACCAGGTCAGCTGTACACATACCAGGGTCCCTCGGATATTGACAGCATTAACAGATGACTGTTGCTGTGCACCATTGAGTGTGTACACAGTCTGACATGAAGCTATGATTGTACGAGATTTTTATACAGGGAGCAGATTGTTTTGACATTTGTGTAGGATATAACCTGGAATGTGGACAGGTACCATGCAGCCTGTATGTATGGCATTAGAGAGTGCAGCTTGTACCTGCATAGTTGTTATTACAGGGGTTCTGTAGTGTACATGGATATATGAATGTGTACCTGTTGGGGGGACAGTGTGTTTATGTTATCCAAGACCCTATCTGGCTGAACAGGTGCTATTTCCATAGGTGCAGTACCTCTCATGCCATAGAGCTGTGAAGCACAGCAGGTGTTGTTGTTGCCATTATGTTTCATGACACAGCTATGGAATCTTCTGTGTTTGGCCTCATAATATGTGGATGAGTAGTTTCACAGTAGTGTTGCATGGCATTATATGGTGTATCTGCATCTTACTGAGGCTGACCATGGATCAACTTCCACTCATGTGTGTTGACCCTTGCAACAGTTACTACCTTCTGTGATACAGTTTAAGGCAGGGTACCACCGGTTTGCCTTCATGGTTGTGTTTGTTTGAATCCTGTTTCTGTTTCAATGGCACGATCACTGCACATATGTGAGTGCCTAAAGTGCATTTGTGTAGGACCCAGCATTTGCACATGCATTGTACATATGCATGGGTGCAATGACAGTCACCACTTTGCTCTTAAGGAGCATAACAGTGGCTTTGAAGACTGACCATGTGTGACATATTGTTAGCCCTGTTGGTGTGACTATGGTGATCCAGGTCATTGGTGTTGATGACATCCAACATGCACTGAGCACATGTGTTCGTACATGATGAGTCTTCCCGGTTCATAATGGGATAGCTGAGTGGCCATGATTATGGTGTCCTGTCTCATAGCTGGTATTCCCCATTACAGCACAATGACAGTTGGGATTTCTGAGCCATGGTGGATGATCTGTCACAAGATACAATTTGGATTGCACTTTGGCACAAAGGTAGTTGCTCAGCATAATGCATCTTACGCTGTGCAAGTGCAACTTGCGTGGGGTGTACATATCCCTCAGGAAGTTGGCCACACTTGTGGCCCATGTGTTCCAATAAAGGATGTTGGCCAAGAGGTGAGGTATGTGTTATAACATGGTCATGCAGGGGTGCTCTCCAAAGCGTTGAACCATATCTCAATCACTGCACAGATATGTTCTCCATGTTTCAGACTGCTGTAAGTGAGTCCATATTGATTACCTGACTTGTATCATTGAGTAGCAAGACCCACAGTTTATTTCTTGGCTGTCCCTGTTGCACCAGTGGACTTTCACTTGAACCTGGCATGATGAGGGCACTATAGGGGATGCATGGGCCATTGCCAGTATCCAGATTATCAGGGGTGACATGTGCAGACCCTGTCTGGCAAAGCATCATGGTCTATCAACCATGTTATCCCAAGCAGAGAGATGCTGGATACTCTTTGAATTACACCAGTAAATGTCACGATTGTGGAATACAATCCTTGTCCCTGTACTGCTGCATCATTCTGGCCACTGGCAGAATGCTACCCAGGCCTTGGGACATACCCGCATGGGCTACATGATATGACAGTTCCTACATGTGTTTCCATGCAGTCCAGGCTACTGCAACACAGGTCCTGCACAACAACATGGCATATGCCAGTGACATGCGTTTAGTTCTAAAGGTGGTCAGAGTGTATGGGTATGTGGCTAATCATGGCAGACAGGCAACTGACAGTATGTTTGCCTTCATATAGCTTGGTGTGTAACATAGTGCTAGGGTTTGCATTTACAAATGAGTACTGTTGGCCATGTTTCTGGCCACATGTTCTGAGGTGTGACACAATTATGCGAACTATGTCGTACAGTCTTTGTATTCTGTTGTCTGTCTATTCCAACTTTGGAGGCCTTTTGCTTGGCCAGATACTTAAAGGCCTCTGTGAATGTGTGTGATATCTGGTGGAATGTGTGTGTGTTCTTACTGTGTTCTGTTAATGGTATGTGTTGGTTGTGGTGATGAGATGCATGTGTTAACCTACACCTCTTAACTGTCTAGTCAAGTCATGAGTGTAGTATGGACTGCCTCCAAGATCACCCCTGTAGCTGCATCCAAGACAATGTGTGGGGGTGCGGTGTTAGGCGGGTTTGGCAGTGTACATGGCATAGAGATTGCATTCCCCCAGGATGGCCACATACACAAAGCTGACATTAGTAAACACCAGTAGGTGAGCAGTGGACATGCCTGTATGAGCATTCAGTACTACAAGTACCACATACTGTATTTAGTATACTTACTGCTTTTGAAGATGTTTAGACAGTGATGCTCACATGTAAATATATGAGTTATGGATGTGGCAACACTAGCTATTACAGGAACATGTAACATGTGAGCAGTGGACATGCCTGTATGAGCATTCAGTACTACAAGTACCACATACTGTATTTAGTATACTTACTGCTTATGAAGATGTTTAGACAGTGATGCTCACATGTAAATATATGAGTTATGGACATGGCAACACTAGCTATTACAGGAACATGGTAGTTACCTTTAGTAGCATTCCCCCTCTGAGGGCCACATCACATCCTGATAGTTGATTACAGATATTGCAAGTGTGAACAGGGCTGTATCCTTGTCTGGGTATAAACACACATACCCAGCAGAACCATGAGCTCTGTTGGGCACAGACACCCACTTCCCACACAGAGTCAGATATTAATAGACTCTGCTGCCACTATCGACATGATCAGGATATAAGCAGATAGTGTACGCCATCACCTATGAAGCTGCTATTACACATGGGCAGCAGTTTCCTACATCTTACATACCTACTGCAGATGTCACACTGGAGTTAAAGATGATATGCACCCTGTTTCATTACCAATACTGTCAACATATTTCCAAGCAGCTGTTAGTCTGGCATTGAGAAGTTAGGCTACACAAATCTACACATTCAACCAGTGTGTCACTACTGTCAATATCCACTCTATGTAGGTGTGCACATAGCCATCTGGCAATGCCCTGTAACAAGGGTCAGTACAAATTTGCAGAACATGTACACATGCATAGCTGTCATTGATTGTAAACAATAGTAGAGAGGTGGATATTAGGCAAGGTGGACTTTTAGGCAAGGCTCATAAGACAAATCCACCACCGTACATAGCACATGTAACCAGAAACTGAGGGTATTGCTACTCAACGCCAGAAGTCTAAACCTCACATTGCACACACTCGAGGCACTCCTCAGTATGGAGAACATCGATATCTATGCCCAAGGTGGAACAGTTCACAGCCCCTATGCCAATGGACAATGCTGTCCAAGATGCTGAAACCTATACAAAGGCAATCTATGATTATCTGCAGGAATGCATGGATCATGCTATCCCAAGTCTAACCTAGACTCACTCCTCCAAGAACAGGAAACTGGTCTGGTGGACCCCTGCCATACACAGGCTCTACAATAGTAGGAGGTAACTAGTACAGATAAGAGCAAAATCCCTAGAAGGACAGACATCCCTGATCAGTATCAGCAAGAAACTACAACCCCTCATGAAATCATTCAAGGCTAGCTTCAAAAGACAACTTCCCAAGGACCCTACAGACAACCACAAAGCATTCTTTTGCTATGTCAAGAACCTAAGTGGGAACTCTCAGATCTGCTCAGAGTTGGTGCAGACTGGCACAAAATACACTGAGCTGACTGATATTGCCAGCATTTTGGCAGACATGTTCAGTGCAAACTTCACACCCCACTCAACCCCTAAACAGCCCTTAACCTTACCAGAAGAATGTATGACCCCGGCAATCACCGACACACAGGATAAAACAGCCCTATCCAAAGCCACAAATACAGCCTCAATGGGACTGGACAGTGTCCCAGGCTATGTTTTACATGAGCTCCAAATGAACTAACCCCTCACCTAAACGCACTGTTCAAACACAGATTCTCTACAGGCTATATACCCACAGAATAGTGCATAGCAACAGTGATCCCACTCCACAAAGGTGGTGCCAAAACGGACCCCGGGAACTATTGCCCTATAAGCCTGACTAGCCTGGTCTGCAATGCTATGGAGCACATCATCATGGAACTCATTAACAGAGACATTGGGAACCTCCAGACACTCAACCCAACCCAGGTCTGCTTGATGAGTGCAGATCATGCCTACTGAACCTGTTTGATGTCTTGCAGTCACCTAGACTTTAGGTGTGGGGTGTGGTAGTTCACACATACTACCTGGACCTCGCCAAGGATTATGACACCATTCCCCACTCAGGTATTATTTATAAACTCACCAGCCAGTACATACACCCATACATCACAGGTTGGGTTGCCAACAGCCTTACACACAGAACCCACATGGTAAGCCTAGCAGCCTCCAGGTCCAACTCTTAACCAGTCACAACTGGTGTCCCACAGGACTCAGTCCTGGGACCCCTACTGTTTGCCATATACTTCTCAGAGATACAGGCAAACACAGGTGGACTACAGCAGACCGTGTTGGGTGATTACTGCAAACTGGGGGCCATAACTGACAGTCCAGCTGTCACAGACATCCTTCAAGGGGCCTCACATAGACCAACACAGGATGTCACAGTCATAGCCTCCAGCTAAAGGCCACAAACTGCACGGCCATTCCATGTTGGGAAAACTAAACACCCACATATTAACACATGAGTGGCAGCCACTTTAATACAGATGAGGTAATGGGTATGTGGGGACTACATTAGATAGTGATCTCTCCTTTTACAATCACATCTCCAAAGTACTTAGGCTATCTGCCTATGTAGGCTATCTGATTACTTAAGGGTTCGCATCTAGACATACTGAGGTTATTGTGCCCCTTTACTCATCACTCATCAGTCCCATCATCGAGTGTGATAACCCATTTGGGATGTACCTCAGAAGACACATCCGACAGCTGGAGGGTCCATGAGCATACCCCGTCAAGAGCATTACTGGTCTCAGACATGTGTCCTATGCTGCCAGACTGCATGAACTCTGCATTACTCAGTGGCATCTCGTTTACTCAGAGATGATCTTTGCTGCCCAACAAAGACATGTCCAAGTCAGGCTTAATGGATATGCTCCACCTATGGGAATCCATGTCACAGTGAGCCACACACTGTAATGAGCTAAACCTTGCCACAACCATAACTGGAAGATGCTGGAGTGACAGATTACTGTCACAGGTACTCCCCATGCTTTGAAACTACATAAACATTCCAGGGACACCTTGCAGACTGGATGGGGAACAGTGGGTACACCCCAGGGGATCCCACAATTGGCTCTGCTCCACAGAGGGACAGTTAGTTAATCAATGGGGTGGAGACAGCTGACACATTTCGGCTAGGCGTATGAATGGCCTCAGGCAGTTAGCCACACACCTACCTATGTACATATGAACCTATACATACAGTATCAGCACATGCTGATAGCTTAATTTACTGTTCAGGTGTTGACTTACCTTGTGCCAATAGCGGTTGTGTGTGCAATAATTGAGGGCTGCCTCTGTAGAATGCACACAGTAGACCACCTATACATGACAATTGCAGGTGGTCTTGTGTGTGTGCCATCCATGTTTACTGTGTGTGCAGGTGGAGAAGGGTGTCAGTCCATAGGTGCATACACTGTCAGTGTGTGTGCTATATGTTCCTTCTTTGCCAAGGCATGGGCATACTGGGCATGCCTCCGTCTGCCTACTGGGGCTGGTTCAGGGTGTTCGTGGTCTGAGTACCTCTGTGCCAGTGGGGCCCTTGGCAATGGTGGTGGGCTGTAAGGACCTTCACCATTCTGTCCCTGCTGTAGCTGTTTCTGCAGGATCATATTGTGTAGCATGGCACATACTATGAAGATGTGGGCACACGTGCCAGGAGAGTACTGCAAGTTTCCACCAGATATGTCCAAGCAATGAAACCGTGATTTCAGCATCCCAAACACATGCTCTGTGATGATTCTAGTTTATGCATGTGCCTCATTATGGCATTCTTGCATGGGTGTGTGTGCATTTCTGATGGGAGTCATCATCCATGGTTCCAGTGCATAGCCAGCATCCCCCACCAGGTGGCTATATGGGATGTCCCCCCTGGCAAATATCTGATACAGCTGTGAGGCATGCCAGATGTGGGAGTCGTGATAGCTTCCAAGGCTGCCAGCACACACATCCATGATAATGCCCTGGGCATTGCACACGACCTGGCAGTTGATGGAGGGGTATCCCTTGCAGTTTATGTAGCACCTACCCTGCTCACCGGGTGGTGACTTGATGTGTATGTGCGTGCAGTCTATTGCACCCAGTACCTCCGGGTATTCTGCCACATGGTGGAAGAGACGCATATTGCTGGCCAACTCCTCCTGCATTCGGGGGAAGTATATGTGCTCATTGGCATGAGGTAACATGGCATCCAGGAACTGGTGGAGTATCCTGGATGCTGATGCCTGTGAGACCCCCAGGATATCCCCAGTTGGCCTTTGGAAGGTACATGTGGCTAGTATTCTCAAGCTTACACATACCTTCGTGTCCACTGGGATGGGTTCCCCTCTGTTATTTCTCGCTCTGAGGTGTGGCCAGCACAGCTCAACAAGTTGCTGTATGGTGTCCCTGTCCGCCCTGTAATGCTCTACTATCTCCAGATCATTTAGCCCCTGGTAGGCTACCCTTGGTCTGAACACTCTTCTCCTCCTCCGGTGCCTGAGGTAGTTGTCATAATCATACTCCACACCACCTTCAGTCTCCAACACATGCTGATGAGTCAAAGCTATGGCAGCCGCTACCATGTACATTTTAAAAGTTCCCCGTCTGTTTACACCAATGGTGCAGAGTGTTTGGGAATACACAAGTGTGTGTGAGGTGCTTTCACACTTTATACTATTGTGCTTTGGATGCTGTTGATGTCATTGGGTGTGTATGTGCAAATCCAGCTGTAGGGTATCTTAATTATGGGTTTTACAGTGAGTACTGCAATTGTGAGGCCTTTGGTGTTAAATTATGCTTGCCTGCTGGGATTAATCTGTTGCCCTTTAATTCACTTTTCAACCTCAATCCCCTCTCATTGACAGGCATGCATCCAGCTGCCGGCTTTCTTGTTTTGTACTTTCCCTACCCAGGAATATGTTGCAAAATGTGTTTTGTAGCTGTTCTACTGCAATTTTGCTTTGTTCTGCTGTGACAGTTCTGTTTTCTTTGCAGTTCGGCACCTTCCCTTTCCTGTTCTGCAGGTAGCTGCTAGTAGCCTTGTTAGCTGT